>NC_056750.1:508718843-508978843 GCF_019279795.1 Protopterus annectens
GAGGTAGCAGGGAGTGTATTGTGCAACACTAGAAGCACCACCCTCATTTCTAGGAAGATATGCGGGTTGGTCTCCTGGGGAGTCCACGTGCCTTAAAATGTCCAAGCCAGAGCAGGGAGGCATCCGAGGTCAGCGAGGTGAGTGGAGTGGGGAGAACGAACGGTGGACCTTGTGTGACTTCTGGATTGTTAGAGAAAGCCCATTGTCACACTCTCATTGCTTCGACCAGGGAGCTAAGACCTGGTTCCACCTTGTTTGATCTACCACCCAACCAACATCTTGTTGGTTTAAATAGCAATCATCCCTAGAGGTAGCAGGGAGTGTATTGTGCAACACTAGAAGCACCACCCTCATTTCTAGGAAGATATGCAGGTTGGTCTCCTGGGGAGTCCACGTGCCTTAAAATGTCCATGCCAGAGCTGGGAGGCATCCGTGGTGAGTGGAGTGGGGAGAACGAATGGTGGACCTTGTGTGACTTCTGGATTGTGGAGCCACCACAACACAGAATTTCTGCACACTCAATATAGTCTTATTGGATGATTCAGAGGCTGGTGCAGAAAGGACCAGTGCACTGACAGCGTCCATTGAAGAACTCTCATGTGTAAGCAACCTGTGGGTAAGTAGTGTTATTTTTGCAGCCATGGAGCCCAAAACCCTGAGGACAAGACTTGCTGGAGGAACCGGAACCGCAAACATTTGTTTGATGCAGATGGGAACTGAAAGTTCAACTGCTGAGTCCTACACTAAAAGCACTGAACGAGCACATCCACTCATGCATGAATCGTGCCATCCCAAACAGAACCAAGATGCTCTCCTCCAAAAAAATGAAGACAGTCTGGTGGTCCCCTGCCATAAACAAACTTTACAATAAAAGGAAGAAACTGCTGCATAAAAGAGGAAAATCCCAGGATGCAAAAAAATTCCTTACCAGCCTCAGTGAGAAGCTGAGATCCCTCATAAAATCCTCCAAAGCTAGTTACAAAAATAAAACTGCCAAAGATTCTAAAGAAAGCCCACAAGACATTCTATAACTATGTCAAGAATCTAAATGGCAATGCTCAGATCTGCTCTGAGCTACAACAGAATGGCATTAAATATACTGATCCCAAAGATATTGCCAATATCCTAGCAGATCAAGTCAGTGTCAACTTCACCCCCTCTCACCCCCTAAATGGCAAATCTAAATACCGATGATTGCCAAATTCTGGTAATAACGGCCACACAGGTAAAAATCGCACTTTCCAAAGCTAAGAATACAGCATCCATGGGACCAGATGACATCCCGGGCTGTGTACTACATGAACTACAAAATGAACTGGCACCTCATCTAAGTGTCATGTTTAATCATAGCCTCACCTCAGGCTTCGTGCCCACTGAGTGGTGCACAGCTACAGTTATCCCACTCACAAGAGGGGATCCCACCTTGGATCCCGGGAACTACCGCCTCATCAGTCTGACGAGCCTTATCTGCAAGGCCATGGAACTTATAAACAAAGATATTGGCAACCTTCAAACACTGGACCCACCCAGTTTGGGTTTGTGAAGGGCCGACCTTGTCTCCTGAACCTGACTGACTTCTTCGAATCAGTGTCCAGGGCCGTGGACGAGGGTAAGGTGGTCCACATACCCTATATGGACCTTGCCAAGGCCTTTGACACCATCCCTCACTCTGGAATCATAGATAAACTTACTAAGCTGGACATTGATCCCTACATCACTCGATGGGTTGCCAACTGGCTTACTGACAGAACCCACACTGCAAAAGTAGCTGACTCCAAATCCAGCTCCAGACAGTGACATGTGGAGTACCTCAGGGTTTACTCCTGGGACCACTCTTGTTTGGCATCTACTTCTCTGAAGTACAGGTCAATACTATGGGACTCTGGCTAACAAAGTTCGCAGATGACTGCAAACTGGGAGCCATTATTGAATCTCTAAATGATGTGGATACTCTACAAAAGGGCCTTACAGAAACAGTTGTTTGGTGCCAGAGCCATGGGCTCAAGCTCAATGCCAAGAAATGTATAGTTATCCCCTTTGGGAAGAAACATGTAACCATGAATTACCACATAGGTAGGAGTACACTAAACACCTAAAGTGTGATAAGAGACGTAGGGACACAGGTGGACAGTGGTCTCACCTTAGATAACCACATCACCACAACAGTCAGGAAATCCTTCTTTGTGGCACACCATCACTAAGGGCTTTTCATCCAGAAAAATGGAGGTTATTGTCCCACTGTACTCATCCCTCATTAGACCCTTTATAGAATACAATGCCCCATTTGGTATGTACCTCTCAAGAAATCTGCAACAACTGTAAAGGCCGCTGAAATACATCACTAAAAGAATCACAGGCCTAAAGCAGATGCCAAATGCTGACCGCCTTAAAAAACTCCAGCTATACTCTGTCACATATTGTCTACTCAGAGGCAATCTCTGCTTAACATACAAGGCTATGTCAAACCCAGAGCTGTCGGACATGCTACAGTTAAAAAAAATCCCAATCCCTCAGAGCCACACGCTACAAAGATCTAAACCTTGTCATCAAAATAAGCAAAACATGCTGAAGGAATATGTTCCTGACCCAGAGACTCCCCAGACTCTGGAACAGACTGCCCATACATGTCAAGCAGAGCACCTCTTTGGCCCTCTTCAAAAGGAACCTTGACGATTGGATGGGAGAAAGGAAATTCACCCCAGGGATCACGTCAGTCGCCCTGCTAGACAGGGGCCCAGGAAGTAAACAGTGTGGAAAGAAATAGCCAGGGAATTGTTATGGCTAGGCTTGTATAGGCCCTAGGGCTGATAGCCTAGTACCAACCTAGGATATGCATCCTTAGTGAAACAATCTTAACTGGAGGAAGATAGGCCAAGGTTGTGCTTGTGCCCAGACAGACTCCTATAAAATCTATCATTTGCACTGGCTGTAATTGCTACTTCAGAAGATTTATAGTGATCCCTAAGGTTGGGATGAAATGTAGGAGAAAATCTCTGGCCTGAATCAGTAGATGCCTGGTTGGTGTAACTAGCAGCCAGTAATCCAGCTAAGGAAACATATGGAATTCCCTGCATTCGGAGGTGAGCTGCAACTACTGTCATGCATTTGGTGAACACCCTGGGGACTGTGGTGAGACCAAATGGAAGTGCACGGAACGGGTAGTGATGGCTCTCTGACTAAGATGGAGGTAGCTTCTGGAGTGTCCATTTATTTTGATATGATAGTATGCATCCTTAAGGTCTATCAAGCACATCCAGTCATCCCTTCTGAAGCAGAGGAAGGATGAACTGAACTCTGACCATCCTGAATTTGGTGTTTGACCGATTTGTTCAGGTAAATTAGGACCAGATGGGCCTGAGGGTCCCCTGTTTTCATTTGGACTAAAGAATCAGGAGTAAATCCCTGATCTGCATTCCTCTGAGGGGACCTCATGGATGACTCTCTTTTGGAGCAACTTTGCAATTTCCAAAGCTGCCGCCTCCCTCTGATTGGGTGGATCATTGGGGAGGTGTTGCTTTGGTTTGGGGTAGTTTAAAAGGGTAATGGAGTAACCTCTGGATATAATTCCTTGCACCCAATGGTCATTCATGATGACTAACCAGGCTTTTAGGTGCAAGGAACAACTCCCTCCAACTGCCTCCAGAGACGATCAGTCGGGCAATGCTTCAGGGTTGCTGCAAAGATTTCTCAGAAGGAGAATCAAGAAAACCCTGATTCAGCAGACCTCCTCTGCTATGAGGGCAACATCTATTACTTGAATTCTTCCCCCCTCTGCCCCTGGGGGAAAATCTCCCTAAGCATCCTGGAAAGGACCCTGGGACTTTCTGAACCAGCTTCTTTCCTCCACACTGATTTTTGGAGGAGGAACTTTGTGGGGTAGAGAAGCAGATTCCGATGGCAGACAGGGTCTTTTGTCTTTCTCGCTGAGTGAGTGTCTCTCTCAATGTTGGTCCAAAGAGAGAGGAACCGTCAAAGGGGGCACTGACAAATGATGCCTTAAAAGGGTTCTGCAAAATCACACAATCGCACCCAGGCATGACACCGAATGGCAATGCCGGAACCGGCCTCCCTACAGGTACCCTTCAACTGCGTGAGAGATGAGTTTCGTGGAGATGTTGGAAATGGACTGCAGAGTGGCCATACAGAAAGAGAAGCAGTTCCATTCCTCTGCCAAAATGGACTCAGGGCCAGAGCTATAGAGTTACTTAATCAAGTTCCTCTGTAACTTCGTAAAGTGGGAGAGGTAGCTCAATGCTCTGATGGCAAATGTGGAAGAAATGTAGACCCTTTTTCCAAATCTGTCCATAGCCCTAGACTCCCTGTTAGGGGGATGGACTGTAGAGTTTTCCTGGGAAAGCTCTTTCTTGGTGGCCGCCGCAACCACCATGGCATCTATTAAAATGCCCTTCAACCAGTAGGTCTATCCTTAGGGGCACTGAGAATTCTAACAGTTCTCATTAGTACTGGCTCAGCAGCATCTGGTTTCTTCCATGCCCTTGCAGGTCCACTGAGGGTCTCTGCAGGAGGGACACCCAGGATGTAGATGGGCCAGTCCCAAAAGCCTCCAGGAACACCAACTTCTCTGGGATGGGGCTCAGGGTCGACCAACCACCACTCTGACGAAGGATTTCCAAAATGTCTCCAAAGGAGATGTCAGGTGGAGAGCTAGGGGACCCCCTCCCCTTCATCGAAATCAGTGACTGTCATTAGTGATTCCTCTGGGTAATCTAGGTGCCTCCTTTTGAACCTTTTCTTTCAAGGAACCTCCTCAGTGGGGTGTGCTGGGAAGGTGGCGGACAAAGTCTGGGCTACCCCAAGTGGGAGAGACTAGAAGCCCTGGGGGGCCAGCTGCCCCAGTGGCAGAAGTGAGGTGTCTGATGCAGAGCTCAGGGGGGGAAGGGGCAGATCCAATACTATAGGAGCTGGGTTTCTCCTAGGAGCGAAGAGAATCCTCTCCATCGCCTCAAAGGCTGAAGGACTCCCAGCATCCTGAAGAAGCCTCCCCTGCCTGAAGGATCAGGAACAGACTGTCCCCAGTCACCTTCAGCCCTCCATGGGGAGTTGGCACCAAAATGTCAAATGCCGAGGCACCAAGGGGAAGCAACATCTCCAAAAACTTCAGAGTCGAGTTCCTCCCCCTGAACTCGACATCAAGGCTTCGACTCAGAGATGGGCTCAGCCCCAATGCGGTCGGAACCGAGCAAGTCAAGGAAACAGCCAGATTTGAAGTAAAACCTATTGGACTCAAATGAACCAGTCCCAGGGATGACAGATCTGGTTGCTCTGATGGGGGAAGCTCTGCTCGCAGAGCCCATAGGGATGGAGCTGGGATGACGCCCATATGAATCTGCGTACAGAGAACCTTCATCTCTCCACCTCATTCTCGACAGACTCCAAGTGGACCTGATGGAAGAGGAAACAGTGGAGGAAGGTCTGGAGTGATGTCTGGGAGAAGCATCCCAAGAAGTCATACTCCACTACAAGTTCTGGCCCCAAAAAGGCAACTAGGGCACTGGGTGGAGAGGAAGTAATGGAGACTGGAGCCAAGGGATTCTGCTCCGAAGTTTTTGGGGACTTTTTAGGAGGTCCCAACACAACTAAGATGGAGGGGTCTGAGTATCATTGCTTAGGATCCCAGGCCTCCTCAGACTTTTTGGTGGGGGGCTTAAGCCCCTGAGAAAGAAGGAACAGCTGGAGAAGGAGGGGGATAAGGCCCTTAAAGACCAGATTATTTCTTCTATCTGTAAGGGCCCAGGGTAGGAAGGCCTTGGAGATAGAACAAGCCCCCTCAAGGTGGGCAGGACCCAAACAGTAAATGCACTCCCTGTGGACATCAGTCACAGGGATCATGTCCACTGAAGTGCATTTTTTAAACCCAACGGGCTTGTCAAACTTCTCTGATATAGTAATGGAAAGGAGTAGAAGAAAAGAATACAGAGACAAAAACAGAGTGATGACAAATTTGGTAGAGAACTACTACAATAAGACTTTTTTTTTTATTTGAAACAGAAAAATTAGGGTAGTTTTGAAAAAAAGACTGGCCAAAGGCCATTTAGGATTTTGAAGGAGAAAACATCAATTCCCACCCCCTCCCCCCCCGGATGAGCTCTAACCTGACCATGATGCTTCACTGACGTGGGGCAAACGAGATCTGAGGTGGAGGGAGTGAGGCAGTATGGGTAGGATGGGAGAAGCTTTAGCTTGCTAATGGCCGAGTCAGTTCCGAGGTTGTAACAGAGATCCACAGGTTTGCTTAAGACTGAACAGACATCAGATCTAAGTACTGCTTACAAGTGCTTTATATATATATATATATATATATATATATATATATATATATATACACACACACACACATATACATATAATATATAAATAAACCATAAACTCTAACCAAGCATCACCATTTCATTTCATCCAGCCTTAATGAATCCTTTCATAACACATCCCTATAATGATCAGCAACACATGGTATCAAATTCAGTCCAACAAATCTTTAGCAATAAGTCAACAGACATATGCCACCACATGGCAGGGGGTTTCAATGCAAAAAAAAAAAAAAAAAAAGAAAAGTCAAAGGAAAACAAAGATTAGGGGCCAAAAAAAAGAAAGAAAATTCAAAAAAATCAAATGGAAACATGCCCAAAATGTTGCTTAGTGACAAAAAAAATGAATCTCACCTCCCCCCAGCCTGTATAGCATATTAAATACATATACAAAACTACTCCTTCTAAGCTCCATATCATATGCAGTCACCCAAACAATCACCAAGTTTAATTTCCAAACATATCTTCAACTGAAGGAGTTCCCCTCTTCAACACCTTGCCAATATCTAAAGCCAAATGCACACAGCCCAACTTTACCACTAATACATACCTAATCAACATGTTTCTGAAAAATAACCACCAAGTCAAAAACAGGTGCACCCGATAACATTAATCACAAAACTGGTTAGTACTTGTTTTCCTTTTGATTCATTACTGCATCATTAACACTACCACGAGATGCAGTCACTATAAACATGACATGTTAAACCATGGGACTTCTAGGATGGCAGCTGAGCAATATGTTGATTAGTGTTCTCCCTGTGTGTAAACAGAAACTGTTAAAAAAAGCTAGCAATATGTATAACTTTTTGGTAAACTCAATTACTGGTTAGTAGTTAAGCTGTTTGGATGCCATTAAAGAAGAAATTTGAAAAAAAGAGAAATCAACTATAAAAGAAAAAGTTTTGGCTGGGAAGAACTACTTTTCAGCAACAAGCAATTCAAGTTGCCATTTGCTGTACTAAAGTTGCCTCCAGTAACTTGCAGGAAAAATAAATCAAGCCTACTTAGAGGTTTTTAAAACAAGCTGGACACTGGACGGATATCACAATCAAATAAGGAAGAGTGGAAAATAGAAGCTTTAAACAGCCATTCAGTCAAGCTGAATGCAGAAATCAGACTGAAATAAAGGAAAGGCAGGCTGAAAATGAGGTTTCTCAAGAAGAAATGTTAGTACAGTTAGAAGACACGATGTGTATGCAGAAAGAATATTGTTTGCTACAACAGAGAAACTGGAAAGAGAAGACTGTTAAATTTATGGAGGCAAAAGCATCCATCCGGATTGTCCCCCCTCCCCCAATTTAAGAAAATTAACTGAAAGTGCACATAGGTTCATACATAGGTACTAGGCTATTGGCCCTAGGGCCTATATAAGCCTAGCCAAAAAGGTACCCTGGCTTTCGCCACCCAAGAAAATTATTTTCCTGTGCTCCTGTCGGGCAGAGCCACAGAGGTGAAGAGTGCTAATGAGGAGCTTTGTTTGATATAGATAGGTAGTTAGTTCCAGAGTATGGGAAGTCTCTGGACAGGAATCTATCCCTCCAGCATGTTCTGTTTATTGTAGTGACAAGGTTTAGGTCCCTTGAGTGTGTAGCTCAGAGGGACTGGGATTTCTTTAAGTGGAGCATGTCCAACAGCTCTGGGTCTGCCATAGCTTTGTATGTTACGCAGAGATAGTCTCTGAGTAGGCAATATGCGACTGAGTAAAGCTTGAGTTTTTTGAGACTGTCTACGTAGGACATCTGCTTGAGGCTGGTAATCCTCTTTGTGAGGTATTTCTGCGGCCTTTCCAGTTGTTGTAGATGTCTTGTGAGGTACAAACCAAAAGTGGCGTTGTACTCTATAATGGGTCTAATAAGTGACGAGTAGAGGGGAACAATGACCGCTTTTTTCCTGGATGAGAAACCTTTTGTGATGAGGTTTGCCACGTAGAAGGATTTTCTGACTACTGTTGCGATGTGATTATCAAAGGAGAGACTACATCCACCTGTGTCCCAAGGTCTCTTACCACACTTTTGGTGTTAAGTAGACTGCCACCTATGTGGTAAGTTCATGGGTACAGAGTTTTTACCAAAGGGGATGACAATGCACTTTTTGACACTGAACTTGAGGCCATGGCTTTGACACCAGGCATCTGTCTCCGTGAGGCCCTTCTGTAGGATGTCCACATCATTAGGAGTTTCGATTATGGCTTCTAGTTTGCAGTTATCTGTGAACGTCATTAGCCAAAGAACTTCTGCGTTAGCCTGTACTTCAGAAAAGTAGATACCAAACAGGAGAGGACCCAGGACTGAACCCTGTGGTACTCCACTTGTCACTGGTCTGAAGTCAGATTTGGAGTCTGCTACTTTCACAGTGTGGGTTCTGTCAGTGAGCCAGTTGGAAACCCATCTTGTGACATAGGGATTTATGCCTAGTTTAGTGAGTTTATCTATAATTCCAGAGTGGGGGATGGTGTCAAAAGCCTTGATGAGATCTAGATAGGCTGTGTGAACCACCTTACCCTAGTCTACGGCTTTGGTGACTGCTTCAAAGAAGTCTATCAGGTTTAGGAGAACGTCACCATCTGTGCTGTAAGGAGTGCCTCGAGTGAATGCATTTTGAGGTTTAGACTTCTAGCATTGAGTAGCATTACCCGCAGATTTTACTTGCTTGGACCTGTTAAGGTGGTGACTTTGTCATTTGAACCTTGCCTAAAAAAGGCACTATAGGGGTGGCAAGAGCCAATATCTGGAATCCCAAGGGCGACAGCTGCAGGCCATCTCTGGCAAAGCTTCGTGGTCTGTCAATCATGTCATCCAAGGCAGACAAGATACTGGATCCCCTTAGAATGACACCAGAAGCTTAGCCAATTGAAGTCAATCATTTTGTCCTTGTACTGGGTGATGGCAGGATGCTACTCAGGGCTAGGGTCATACCTGCCTGGGCTACAAAATAGGAGAGCTCCTCCATGTCACATTGCCAGAAGAAAGCAGATATAACTTATATTAGTAGAGCTACAATCTTATCAGCAGAAAGAGCTACTCCTGACAAAACTGTGGGAGAAGGGAAAGAAAGAGAAAAGTATTAAAATTTGGAGACAGCACAGTGTTCACGCAAGACGATTATTCATTGTACGCCAGACAAAACAGAAGCACGTTTATCCCACCATTTATGAGATACTGACAAGCAGATGAGATGCTCAAAGCTGCTATATCCAACTGTCTTCAGAGGAGGAGGAGGGTTATGCTTGAATGTATTTCTATTCCACCAAAAACTGCTATTATGGACCTTGTAAGATGTGAAAGGACTGCAGAATACTGAATAAACCAGAAGAAACTGCAATGAGACTGGAATGAATGTCTATTTTTTAATTGCCCAGAATGGTGCTAAACAGATGCCATTCTCTCTTGTGCCAAATCTTCTTACGCCTTTCTTGTGCCAAATCTTCTTACGCCTTTCAGGATAAGAGTGCACACACTGTAGTTTGGTTAAAAATGTTTTACTATGTACAATAGCAGTAAATGTAAACAATATTTAAATCAAATCTTACTGTCTCCAATAACAGTGCCAATTAACAGAAACAGAATAAATTATGTCCATACCTTCTGCACTCATACTCCATTATTCTTTTCTTCCCAATATAATTAATATTTTGGAATGCTGACCTGACTTCTGCACCAAACTTCTGTAGACTGCACTGCAATGACTTTCTGTGCAGAAGTCTGAACTTTGTGAATGAAGCACCTCTGCTAAATAATACCAAAATCCTGTAAATTTCGAACAAGTTCTACATGCTTCTTTAACTTCAGGTCCCAAGCCTGTCTGTGCTTAATGTGCTGTATATTCTGTTAGCAAATTTTATTATCAGTATTCTTGACTGAAGGTTACTGAAAAGTTATGTACTCACCATAACGTTCCATGTTTGTTGCCCATGTTGCCCTTCATTCTTACTGGATGGATTTGGAGCCAATCCTCGGCTCCGACTCGGCCAAATACACTAGCTCGAAGTCTCTAACTTGGCTCATGGCAGAGTAGGTATATCCCATCATGCAGTGGTGCAATTCCCCAGATCTTGTTTGCTGCTAACTATAATAAAGACTAAAATAATCATATGACATCAGGTCAAGGAAAAACAGAGAGTCAAAAGAGCTCATTTATAAGAGGAAACAACTCTCCACTGGGTCCTTTAGGAGTCCTTGGATGGGGGAAGGTGGGAGGGCCATAAGAATGAAGGGTGAGATGGACAACAAACATGGAACGTTATGTTGAGTACATAACTTCTTTATGTTATGTTGTCCCATCTCACCTTCATTCTTACTGGATGGGACAGCGTCCCTAGCACCTTTTCCCTGGGTGACTCACAGGAGTAGACCATTGAGCACAGTGGAACCAAAGGAAGCCCTGTCCCCGGAGGCCAAATCAACTTTGTAATGAGTAATAAATGTATAAGGATTTGCCCATGTAGCAGCAGCACAAATACTGTCCATTGACATTCTGGCCTGGAAAGCATAGGATGTTGGTAATGCTCTGGTTGAGTGACCTCTAATTCTGAATGGCAAATTTCTATTATTGGAAGTGTATATAAAAGTGATACAATTTGAAAGCCAACTTGAAAGTGTGACTTTAGAAACTGGCATGCCCTTTTTTGCTTCAGAGAAAGAAATGAACAATTGGTCTGATTTCCTGAAATCTTTAGTTCTAACCAGATAAAATCTGAGCTGTCTATGCACATCCAATTGGTGGAGTTTATACTCTGCCTTGTTGCTATGACTGGGAAAAAAACACTGGAAGCTCAACATATTGACTTAGACTCGATTGAGAACAAACCTTGGGTGCAAAGGACGGATTAGTTCATAGCGATACCCTATCCTCATGGAAAATCAAATATGGTGGTTTGATTGATAGCCCTTGCAACTCAGACTCTTCTTGCAGATGTTACAGCTACTAGAAGAACAAGTCTTCCAAGAAAGAAATCTGAGGTCACAAGATGAAGGAGGGCTCGAATGGCGGCAATGTTAGATGAGACAGGACAAAATTTAAATCCCAAGCAGACAGCGGTTCTTTTAAAGGAGGTCTCAATAAAGAAGTGCCTTTTAAAAATGCTTTACACAATCTGTGTCACATTAGATTGGGAGTATATTCACCACTGTGGAAATTCGAGATTGCCACCAGCTGGACTCTAATTGTAACTGCAGCTGAGCCTTGCTGTAAGAGTTCTGTAAGAAATTCTAAAATCGAGCGATCTGGAGCAGAAAAGGGGTCAATGTTTCTGGTTTGTGCCCAGTAGGGGAATCTCTTCCATTTACTAGTATATCATTTTCTGTTAGAATCTTTATGAGAGGATATCAAGATGTGTTTGACAGCTGGAGTAAAGTCTTGAAGCCTAAGTTTGGAAGTGGAGCAGCCATGCTGTCAAATTGAGGGCGTGAAGAGAAGGATGAAGTGTTCCTGACATGTGGGTCAGAAGGTCTGTAACTGGGTCCAGAATCCATGGCTTCTCCTGCAGATGACGTCAGAGGAAGGGGAAACAAATCTGACGAGGCCAATATGCGGCAATGAGAATCAGCCTGCTTCGCAAGACTTTTGCTTTTGGGATGACTTTGGATATGAGAGGAAACGGGGGAAAGGCATAAAGATGTCCCAAGGGCCAATTGTGAACAAGTGTCTCTCTCTGTGTCTCCACCAGAGGGGGGATTAGGGCAAAGTAGCTGCTGGATTTGGTATTCATAGGAGTGGCAAAAAGATCGCAGCAAGCTTGGCCCCATTTCCGGAAAATCTCCTCCGCTATGCTCTGGTTGAGAGACCACTTGTCAGGCATTAATATTGGCCTGCTGAGCTTGTCCGCTATCATGGTGGATTTCCCAGGGATGTGCGTTGTTACTAGAAAGTGTTTGGAAAAGACTGCCCACTGCCAAACTCTCAGAGCCTCTCGACAAAGTGGGTATGATCTGGTTCCTCTTTTTATGTACCATACCACCAACATATTGTCTGACTGGATTGCAATTGTCCCTAGTGGAAGAGAGCTGTGGAGTGCCTGCAACGCTAGAAACACTGCTCTCATCTCTACAAAACTGATGTGCAAATCGGTCTCATGTTCTTGCCATATGCCTTGGACTGTCCTTCCCAGATAATGCCCCCCCCAATCTGGGAAGAGTCTGTGATCACTGTAACAACAGGCTGTTGTGGTATAAAGGGTCTTCCGATGGTCACGTGACTGGACTGAGTCCAACACCGTAGATCTCTTTTGCATGACTCTGTTATTCTGATCAGATGGGACATAGGAAGTTCTTGTAGGGACCACTGAGAAAACAGCAGCCATTGAAGGATTCTTATATGCATCCTGGCCAGAGGAACTAGAGTTATGGTTGAAGCCATGGTTTCCAGAAGTTTCAGAACTACCTTTACCTTGTCCTTGGGAAGTAGGTGAACTATTTGCTGTCTGAGGGCAGAAATTCTGTCAGGTGAAAGACGTGCCATCATAGAAACAGTGTCTAGGTCTGAACCTATGAAAGTAATATGTTGACAGGGCAAAAAGGTAGATTTTTGCAAATTGACAGTTATGCCTAGCTGAGCACAAATTTCCAGTGTCGCATCCCCAGCTTGTTGAAGTAGATGCTTGGTGGTGGCAGTTAGGAGCCAGTCATCCAGATATGGAAACATTTGGAATCCAAGATGTCTCAAGTGAGCTATTACTACTGCCATGCATTTGGTGATCACTCTGGGGGCTGTAGAGACCAAAGGGCAGAGCTTGGAACTGATGATGACTGGCTCCTAGCTGGAAGCGTAAATGACTCCTTGATGCTCTGTTCATTTTTGTGTGGTAGTACGCATCTTAGAGGTCTATTAAGCAAATCCAATTGTCTTTCCCTAAAAAGGGAAGTATTGACTGTAGTGTCACCATTTGGAACTTGGACATTTTGACAGATTCGTTCAGTTTGCTGAGATCCAGTATGGGTCTCCAATCCCCTGTTCATTTTGGCACTAAAAAGAATCTTGAGTAAGTTCCCAATCCTATTTGGTCTGCAGCGACTTTTTGGATGACTCTCTTGTCTAGCAACTTTTGAACTGCTATAGTTGCTTGCTCCCTTACACTGGGTGGAACATCTGGGATTGTTTCATGTGGGAGAGGATGGTAAAAGGGAATGGAATAACCTCTGGATATTATGATTTCTACCCACTTGTCTTTTGTGATATTTTGCCAGGCTTCTGGGTACAAAGATAAATGCCCCAGACTGCCTCTACAGTAGAGCAGATGAGCCTCCTTTCAGAAGCGCTGGTAGGGACATCTGCAAAAGGAATCACGGTCACCCTGGTTTTGCGGACCCCCTCTGCCTCTAGGACGTCTACCATTGTTGCCTCCCCCTCTGGGGAAGGATTCACCTCATGCTTCTTGGAAAACTCCTTGGGATCTTTTGAACCACATTTTCCCACTCTTCTGACCTTTAGGGTAAGGTCTTGAAGGTATAGAAAAACATACTCCAACGGCAGAGAGAAACTGGAAACAAAACAGGAGAGAAACTGGCGTGAACACAACCGTCAGGAGACCAGATCCAGAAGAGCAACTAGAATTGAGCTTTAACGCAACTTGTTATTATTAAAACACACCAAACAGCGTTTTCGCTACTGATTATACAGTAGCTTCATCAGAAGTAAAACCAAGTTGGCGCCAAAGTCCATTTAAAAAAAGTTTAGAAAGTGACGTCACCATTTTAAGACGTGGACTTGCGCGAAATATAAAGTTAACAAACAGTTAAAAAAAAGTTAAAAAGAAACAAAGAAACAGCAGCCTAAAAATTACAGCGCTTGGCCGAAGTACATACACAAGTGCTAGTTAAGTGCTTCTACTAGCCAAAAGTTCATATAATATTTTAAATATTTTATTATGTAGATTAGCCTTATCCAAGGCTTACCGTATTACCAAAGTAAAAGCAAAAGAAACCAGGAAAACAAACTCTTGCACTGGAAGTGTGTATGTAACCATACTAGATTGATTCCTGGCTAGCAACTCCCTTCCAAAGGAGGAAGAAAATCAATTAAAATAAATCAGTGTATAACATTGTTAGAATAAAAAATATTTATATAATAAAAAAATTTTTTATATGTAATTTACAAAGAAACTATGACAGTCTCAAGTGAGAAAAACTCCGAAGGGCATGTAGCAAAACCTTCAGTGAAAAGTTTATATTGTAGAAGCAACTATGTGTTGTGTTCAGAAACTGAACTACATGTGTACCTACAAAAAACAGTAGTACCTAAATGGACCCAAATAAAAATGCTATGCTATAAAGGGTGTAATATTGTCATAAAAAATTGTGAAGATTATGTATATATGTGAAAGTGTAGTCAGCCTACAAAAGAGGGACCTGCACAAACCTTATAATTCTTATAATTTGCAACAGTCTAATAATTACCCTATAATAAACCCCTTAGCTCCATGTGTAACCCCAGAAGAGGTGTTCAAACTATTCTTATATAATTATGTTGTATCTAAGATTAAGATTAATACTAATAAAGAAACAAAATGATAGAACAGAAAATGTTGGTTATCTCATATAGCTCTTAAGTTTAAGGATACAGGAAATATTGCAATGTTCGTTGAGGCCCGGACTACTGAATGCTTCCAATTTAATCTGCCATTCTAGTTCCTTAATTTCGAGGAATAATGCTTGAGGCCCACCCCGGATGTTATATGGGATATGGTCGATGGCTAAAAAATGGAAGCTATGGCCACTCTGATTTATGATGTGTTTTGCTAAAGCATTATCCTCTTTCTTTTTCCTTATTGCATAGGAATGTTGGTATATTCTGTCCTTAAACCTTTGATCTGTTTTGCCGACATAGTATGCCGGACAGCAATCACATAAAGCCAAGTAAACTACAGATCTAGTGTTACAATCCATTTTTTGAAAGATATCATATTTTTTACCTCTAATTTGGAATGTTGAACCTGTTTTTAGGAGTTTACACCAGTTACAATGGCCACATAGGAACGTGCCTTTCTGTTTTGAGAAAAAATCCAACTTTTTGTTTCTTTCTAGTATACTTTTAAGGTTATTACCTCGCCTATACACAATAGGTGGTAAAGATTCAAATTTTCCATGGAGTTGTGGGTTACTGGTAATAAAGTACCAGTTTTTGTAAATACTAGATCTTATAGTAGCAGAATCCAAATTGAATGTAGTTATGAAACTGCTTCCATAATTAGAATGTATTGGGGAACTGTTACTGGTGTTGTTCTGTGTTGTTGAATTAGTGTCAGGTAAAGTTAACCCTATCAATGATGTATCTGAACAGCCATCAGAGTTAGGGTGATTGATTACTAGCAAAGGTGCATAAAGTCCTGACTGTCTTGTGTCTGACTTCTTGAGTGAGTTCCAAAATTAGGTCTTCTGGGTAATCTCTACTTGAAAACATTCTAAGTGTAGTACATTCTTTATCAAAACTTTCTTCTGTATTGCACATTTTTGAGGCTCTAATTAACTGGCCTTTTACTACAGATCTTTTTTGTTTATAGGGGTGTTGGCTAGAGAAGTGAAGAAATGAATTACAGAAGGTCGGCTTTCTAAAGATAGTGGAAAGAAAGCCGCCCCTGGAAAAATCCTTCTCAAGCCTAACATCCAAATAATCAATTTCCAAAGTTGAAAAATGGTAGGTAAATTTGAAAAAAATCAGTAGTGTTGTTCAAATAGTTCACCAGTGTATCAGCCTCAGCGTTGTTCCCTTTAAATAAAATGAAAATATCGTCTAGGTACCTGGTGTAATAAGGAGACTTGATGTTGAAACTCTGTGTTATATGTCAAAAATTGTTTTTCCCAGAACGCAACAAATAAATTTGCTACACTAGAGCCGCAGGGCGAACCCATTGCTATGCCCTGTGTTTGCAAATAGTGTTGTTGTTCAAATAGAAAAAAATTGGAAGAAAGAATGATGTCTAGCAATTCAGCTACAGTGTCTATTTCCACCTGTGGTGCCCCCAGGTCACTTAGCATAGTACTAACCCATTCAACGGCCTCATTGTGTGGGATTGAGGTGTATAGATCAACCACATCAATGGTGAGAAAGTTATAGGCCTCGTCGAAGGGGATATTATTTATATCTAGAAGGAAGGACCAAGAATCTTTACAAATGTGAGGTATGGACTCAAGGTATTTACTCAAGATTTTGTCAACCAGACGTGCACAGGGGTGGGTCATAGATGACCTACCATCCACCAAGGCCTTCATTGGGGGGTTTTCCAGGTCTTTATGTATTTTTGGAATCCCAAAAATAACTGGAACCTTGAGGAATGTGATGTCTATATAATGGTAGGTTTCCAAGTCTATATTACCAGCTAAAAATAGATCTCTGAAATAACCTCTGTTTCTAGAATATTTCATATTCATTTCATTCTTAGAGGATAAAGAGTATGCTGGATTATTTAGAACAACTTTCATCTTATCTCTATAGTCATTGTTTTCAAAAATGACCAACCCACCCCCTTTGTCTGGTTTAAGTATTCTAACTGGTAAATTACATAATTCATGCAATAATTCCATCTGGTCCTTTGTGGTGTTATATTTTTTACCCCTAATTTGGGTTTTAAAGTTCTTATACAGATTTCTAAGGTCCACCTCACATGCTTTTTCAAATAGAACCAGGTCAGGATGTAATGCTGGGTTAAAAATACTAGGTAACTTTAAAGTGCTATTATGTTCTTTTTCAGTGTTAGGAAATAAAATATTAAAGTTTAATTTCCTTACAAAACTTTTCAAATCAATGATCGTTCTAGTGAGATCAAATGATTGACTAGGTACAAATGTGTTACCAAGTGCTAAAAGATCAATAAGACTCTGTTCCAATGTAATACTAGCAAAATTATAGATCTTAAAATCGCCTTTTGTGTTAAAAAGGATCTTTAGACTATTCACTACTGGTGCTACGCCACCATTGTTAACACCAGCTTCTAACGCCGGTTCCAGTTCTTGGTTTTCCGGTTGGGTTGGCGGCTGTTGTACCATCCTAAAAAATGGTTGTTGTTGTTGTTCCCATGATCCAGTTCACCACTTTGGTTGGACGAGGAAGAGTTGTAGTTGTTATTTTTATTAGTTTTTAGTCTGTTACTCCTTCTAGGGCCTTGTTCTTGTTCTAAATGTTGTTCTTCAAAAATAGAGTCTGAATTGCCATCTATTTGTTGACTTAACCCTTCTTGGTCATTAATAGCCATCTCTTGGGACCCTGCATTATCGGCTTTAAAATTTATGGCTACCAGCTTAGGGTAAGCTTTGCCCTGTTGGTATGCCAATCTGTCCCTAGTGAGCTTTTTGGTTTTAGTACTTTTCAGTTTGACCAAAAGAGCATCAATGCTGTTGAATATCCTAGTATAATCATATTTGTACCTAATGAAGTCCAAGTCAAGTTTGATTAAACTGTCCAGTTCGTTAATTTCTTTGGTAATAGTTGAAATACAGAGAGAATAATGTTTAATCAACAACTCAAGAAGTTGATACCCTTGATTGTCAAAAAGAGACCTCAACTCAGCAAGAAATGTCCCATCAATGAACAATCCTGTAGGTACAAAAGAGCTACGTAGGCCTTTAGGTATAACATGGTCATGTAGGCATTGCTTGAAGTAAGAAACCTCAAGCTGAAGTTTTTTTAGTTTGACTAGTTTGTAGTCTCAAACTTTTAAGTTGTTAATAATGTTGTTATTATTATTAGACAAGTTCGTACTCACTGCCGGTAATCCCTGTGCTTGCTGTTGTGTAAAAAGTAGCCCTTCGGTTCCATTAATCCATTCGCTGAGAACAGGAATCCCAATAAGCGGTGAGTTAGAATCCACCAGGACCGGTAAAGCTGCTGCAGGAACTTGCCCCATATTACCAGTGTGCTGGTTGTTTATACTGCCTTGTTGTTCATTATGAGAAGGCAGTAGTGGAGTTCCACCAAGAGTAGCCGAAGGGAGAGGTAGCGCCGCTGGAATGAAGAAGCTGCTAGACCCAGATGACTGTTGAGTGGAGCCTTACTGTAGAAGACCACCTTCCATCCGAGTTTGTGTACCATTATTAGAAATTCTCTCGTCAAGACAGTCTAATCGTCTATTAAGTGTGACCAGCTGTTGAGAGATCGCTTTAAAAAGTGACGGCATGTCGAAGTCATCCAAAGTATCAAGACGGGTTGACGAACCCGAAAGATTCGGACTCCTCGGGCTAACTGGAACTCCTGAAGCCATAAAAACAAGACAAACTGGAAACAAAACAGGAGAGAAGCTGGCGTGAACACAACCGTCAGGAGACCAGATCCAGAAGAGCAACTAGAATTGAGCTTTAACGCAATTTTTTATTATTATTAAAACACACCAAATAGCGTTTTCGCTACTGATTATACAGTAGCTTCATCAGAAGTAAAACCAAGTTGGCGCCAAAGTCCATTTAAAAAAAGTTTAGAAAGTGACGTCACCATTTTAAGACGTGGACTTGCGCGAAATATAAAGTTAACAAACAGTTAAAAAAAACAGTTAAAACCAAAGAAACAGCAGCCTAAAAATTACAGCACTTGGCCGAGGAACATACACAAGTGCTAGTTAAGTGCTTCTACTAGCCAAAAGTTCATATAATATCTTAAATATTTTAAATATTTTATTATGTAGATTAGCCTTATCCAAGGCTTACCGTATTACCAAAGTAAAAGCAAAAGAAACCAGGAAAACAAATTCTTGCACTGGAAGTGTGTATGTAACCATTCTAGATTGATTCCCGGCTAGCAACTCCCTTCCAAAGGAGGAAGAAAATCAATTAAAATAAATCAGTGTATAGCATTGTTAGAATAAAAAATATTTATATAATAAAAAAATTTTTTATATGTAATTTACAAAGAAACTATGACAGTCTCAAGTGAGAAAAACTCCGAAGGGCATGTAGCAAAACCTTCAGTGAAAAGTTTATATTGTAGAAGCAACTATGTGTTGTGTTCAGAAACTGAACTACATGTGTACCTACAAAAAACAGTAGTACCTAAATGGACCCAAATAAAAATGCTATGCTATAAAGGGTGTAATATTGTCATAAAAAAAATTGTGAAGATTATATATGTATGTATATATGTGAAAGTGTAGTCAGCCTACAAAAGAGGGACCTGCACAAACTTTATAATTCTTATAATTTGCAACAGTCTAATAATTACCCTATAATAAACCCCTTAGCTCCATGTGTAACCCCAGAAGAGGTGTTCAAACTATTCTTATACAATTATGTTGTATCTAAGATTAAGATTAATACTAATAAAGAAACAAAATGATAGAACAGAAAATGTTGGTTATCTCATATAGCTCTTAAGTTTAAGGATACAGGAAATATTGCAATGTTCGTTGAGGCCCGGACTACTGAATGCTTCCAATTTAATCTGCCATTCTAGTTCCTTAATTTCGAGGAATAATGCTTGAAGCCCACCCCGGATGTTATATGGGATATGGTCGATGGCTAAAAAATGGAAGCTATAGCCACTCTGATTTATGATGTGTTTTGCTAAAGCATTATCCTCTTTCTTTTTCCTTATTGCATAGGAATGTTGGTATATTCTGTCCTTAAACCTTTGATCTGTTTTGCCGACATAGTATGCCGGACAGCAATCACATAAAGCCAAGTAAACTACAGATCTAGTGTTACAATCCATTTTTTGAAAGATATCATATTTTTTACCTCTAATTTGGAATGTTGAACCTGTTTTTAGGAGTTTACACCAGTTACAATGGCCACATAGGAACGTGCCTTTCTGTTTTGAGAAAAAATCCAACTTTTTGTTTCTTTCTAGTATACTTTTAAGGTTATTACCTCGCCTATACACAATAGGTGGTAAAGATTCAAATTTTCCATGGAGTTGTGGGTTACTGGTAATAAAGTACCAGTTTTTGTAAATAATAGATCTTATAGTAGCAGAATCCAAATTGAATGCAGTTATGAAACTGCTTCCATAATTAGAATGTAAATGCATTGGGGAACGGCAGAGAGAGTTTTCCCTTCCTGCTCGCATCTGGTGAGTGCGTCTAACTTTAGGTCCAAAAAGTGAAGAACCATCAAAAGGGGCATTGATAAAGGTAGACTTGAAAGGTTCCGCAAAATTACACAAGCACATCAGAGAATGTCTCCTCAGGGAAACTCCTGAACCCGCTGCCCTACTCGCTCCATCCGCTGCATATGATATCAGTCTCACGGAGAAGCAGACGACGGAATTTAAGGTGTATAACTGGGAGGTGACCTTCTCTGGCACCCCCACAGCCAAAGAACCTTGTAGAGTATCTCCTAACTCCTTCAGGAGATCTCTTTGTAGCCTTGTAAAGTGTGTAAGGTAGTTCGTCGATCTGAGTGCAAAACTCGCTGATGAAAAGATATGTTTCCCGTTCGAGAATCTTTGTTCGGTGGATGGACATATGAGGATGTCTCAAAAAGTTCCTTCTTGGTGGCTACTGTCACCACCATAGCATATACAGGCTCACCTTTGGTAAAAAAAATTATTTTCCAGTGGGGGCTGACAAAAACTTGTTTGGCCTCCGAGGGACTGGTTCCATAGTGTCAGGTGACTCCCACATCTTTTCGACTGATGCCATTAGCTCATCAAAAGGCAGAGACACCCAGGAGGCTGAAGGTTGAGATCCAAAAGCTTTCACACAGACTCCACATCAGAAGGGGTGATGGTGTTCCAGCTGAGCAGCCTCTCTGTTTTAGGATCTCAAGGATATCTGCAAAGGAGATATCTTCAGAGGATGACTGTGGGGACCCTTCGGACTCTTCAAGGTCAGTGCCTGAGGTGACAGACTCGTCAGGGAAGTCTATATGCTTCCTGCTGCATGTTCTCTACTGAGGAGGCACCTCAGAAGGGTATTCTGGGAAGGTCTCGGAAGTGTGGGGTTCACCCAATGGGGGTTCTTGAGGCTCTGAATCTCTGCTGTCCGGTGGAAGAGGTGGTGCAGAGACAGTAGCTGGTGCTTTGGGGGGGATGAATACCAGTATCCTTGTGTACAGCTGTAGGAGGGGACAGCACACTCATCAGCTCGAAAGCAGAACCCACTGGCTCAGAGGACATCCCTGGTTCCAAGAAAACAGAGGAATCCCCCAGCTCCAGGGATACCGGATACTGAAGCTGATGTAGGAGACGAACTCAACAGAGCCGAAGCACCGAGGGGTAGACTCGGAACCAAAGAAGCTTGGGTCCGAGTGTCCCCCCGGGGCCGACAGGAGAACTTTGGCTCCTGGACACCCCAGATGGCATAGAGAGTGTCAGAGCAGAGGTCAGTTCCAGAATCTCCTGAAGGGGTCCCAGAACCTAAGGGTCTACAACAAGTGGTACTTGTCACTCCAGCTCTGAAGATCCAGTTTGGCTCGGAGGAGAAACATCAGTGGATTTAATGGTCTTAGACGGCTCCAAAACCTGTTGGGTCAGAGCCGAGAACAATTTTGCCAGAGCTGGCGACTTCAATAGTCTGCGCGCCACCCTCTAAGTCATCATCAGACAGGCTCCTAGAAGACCTGGAAAATAGGGTTGGTGAACGCAATCTCTCCAGGATGGGAAATCTCAAAGTAGGGGAGAGTGGACCAGCTCCGAGTGGCAGTTTCTTTCAGCTCTGAAGATCTTGGAGCCGAAGAACTAGGTTTATTGATAATAATCTCCATTGGCTCTGAAGGCTCTGGAGCCGAGGAAGTTGATGCCTGTGTGAAATTTTTGTCAATTTAAGCATACCACTACAGCAAAAGGTGACTGGATGCACAATACAGGCCTGGCAAAAAAAACTCGGTCAAGAAGAAGCACACAACAGCGATAAAATAGCTACCTAAGCTACGAAAAACACTCACAAAACTAAATAATTCTAAGTTCTAAATATAGAAAAACAGCAAAAAGACAAAAAACCTAGCCACGGCCAAGAAGAGAACATCCGATCTCTTAAAGCAGCAAACGAGATCTGGGGAATTTCACCACTGCATGACGGGATACCTACTCTGCTATGAGCCAAGTTAGAGACTTTGAGCTAGTGTATTCAGCTGAGATGGAGCCAAGGATCAGCTCTGAACCTATCCAGTACCAATGAAGGTGAGATAGGACAACATAACATCTTTCCTTTCCATTTAAACTGCATGCAAAACTTTTAGTTATGTACTTACCATAACTTTAGATGTTTGGGATCCATCTCGCCTACATTCTGTACTGATGGGCTCGGAGCCGATCCCTCAGCTCCGACTCGGCACGCTATGCTATAGAGTGAAGCCTCTTATTGGCTGAGCTATTTTCTATCCCAGGATGCACCACCACTAATCCCCCAGATCTTGTTTGTCCGCATTCATGCATACATACATAACTTGTTTATATAACATTGCCAGATGTTTCAAGATGAAACAACAGGATTCGGACCGTCTGATCTCTTCTGATCTCCAAGGAAGGGGGAAGGAGGGTGGGTTATTGAATGTGCGAGATGGATCCCAAACATCTAAAGTTATGGTAAGTACATAACTAAAAGATGTTATGTGATCCTATCTCGCCTACATTCTGTACTGATGGGACAGCGTCCCTAACACCTAAATCCTGGGTGGCTCACTGGAAAACACTCCTGAGCACTGTGGAACCAAATGAAGCTCGCCCCCGAGATGCCACATCCAATTTGTAGTGAGAAATGAAAGTGTGCGGGGAAGACCATGTAGCCGCAGCACAAATGTCACTAATGGCAAGCTTAGAATGAAATGCTATTGAAGTAGCCATAGCCCTAGTAGAGTGAGCTTTGACAGAGGTCGTAAGCTCTTTATTAGAAGAGGAATAAGCCTGACTAATACAGTCCCTGATCCATTTGGCAATAGTGACCTTTGTGACGGCTTCGCCCAATTTATTATCCGAAAAGGATACAAACAATTGATCTGTTTTCCTTGTTTGTTTGGTCCTATCTAAATAAAAACGCAATTGCCTGTGGACATCTAATGTGTGGAATATGTATTCCGCTTTGTTTGAGTATTTTGGAAAGAAAACTGGAAGTTCTAATGACTGTTGTAGACAAAAACTGGAACAAACCTTAGGGACAAAGGATGGATTTGGCCTGAGAGATACTCTATCTTTGTGAAAAACCAGGTACGGAGGTTTTACAGACAAAGCTTGAAGCTCTGAAACCCTTCTGGCAGAAGTAATCGCAACCAGAAAGGCAGTTTTCCATGATAGAAATTTCAAATCACATGTTGCTGCCGGTTCGAAGGGGGAGGAAGTTAAGGCACGTAACACCACATCGAGATCCCATGGAGGAGCAGGATGAGAAATCGGAGGTCGTAAAAGCGCAGCACCTTTCATGAAGGTCTTACACAATCTGTTGCTCATTAAAGGTGGGTTTATGGATTTGTGAAAATTGGAAATAGCTGCCAATTGAACCTTGATGGTAGAGACTGAAGAACCTTGATTGAATAGGGAAGTTAGAAATTTCAGGACTTCCGGTACGGGAATAGTGATGGGATCCAGACCCCGGAGTTGAGCCCAAATAGCAAATCTCTTCCATTTGCTAGAATACAATTTCTTGGTGGCAGACTTGTGGGCCGAAGATAAGATGTGAACGACTTCCGGGTCTAAGGTATGATTCCTGACTATAGTCGGAAGAGGAGGAGCCAAGCTGTTAATTTCAAGGTGTGGAGGGACTGGTGGAGTAGTCCCGACTGATGAACTAACAGGTCTGGGATCTGATCCAGGAACCATGGACCGTCCAGTGCATATTTCCGAAGATAGGAGAACCATACCTGACGAGGCCAGTAAGGAGCAACTAAGATCATTTTGCTCCCCAAGTGAGACGCCTTTTGGATCACTCTGGGAAGGAGGGGAACTGGGGGAAAAGCGTATAGCAAGCCGGTGGGCCAAGGATGGGCTAGTGCATCCATAGGGCTCTCCACCGGAGCCGGAGTGAGGGAGAAGAACTTTTTGCACTTCGCATTCAGCGGGGTTGCGAAGAGGTCGCAACAAGGAATTCCCCATTTGCTGAAAATCTGAATTGCAACCGTATTGTTCAGAGACCACTCGTGTGGAGAGAGGATAGTTCTGCTCAGTCTGTCAGCTATCACATTGGACTTGCCAGGGATATGAGTCGCCACTAGAAATCGTTTGGTCGACACTGCCCATTCCCAAACTCTCATGGCCTCTCTGCAAAGGGGGTAGGATCTGGTCCCTCTCTGTTTGTTCAGGTACCAGACTACTGACATGTTGTCGGAGTGAACGGCAATTACGCCCTGAGGGAGGTAATCGTGAAGGGCTTGTAGGGACAGAAACACCGCCCTCATTTCTAAGATGTTGATATGAAGGAGGCTCTCTTCCGAATGCCATTTGCCTTGGACTGACCTGCCCAGGGAATGCCCCCCCCCACCCCATCTGGGAGGCGTCCATAGTCAAAGTGGCCACAGGAGGAGGTGGAACAAAGGGTCGTCCCTGATCCAGGTTGGAGGGCACCAGCCACCAGCGAAGGTCCCGTTTGCAGGTTTCCGTGATCCATATGAGGTGACTGAGAGGGAGATCTTGAAAGGACCACTGTGTTGAAAGAAGCCACTGGAGAATTCTCATGTGCAATCTTGCTAGGGGAACTAGAAGAACCGTGGCGGACATAGATCCCAATAGCTGCAGGACCATTCTGGCTGGGGCTTTGGATCTGGGAAGTAAGGCTCGAACTTGAGCCTGTATGGTTTGTATCCTTTCTGTAGGAAGATAGACCCGCATTCGGTTTGAGTCTCTCTCTACTACGATGAATCTTATGCGTTGAGATGGCAGCAACACAGACTTTGGCCTGTTGAAGGTGATTCCAAGGGAAGTGCCCAGTGATATTGTGGCTTGTAGGCTCTGCAATAGTAGATGCTTGGAGGTGGCAGTTAGGAGCCAGTCGTCTAGATACGGAAACACCTGGAATCCTAGACTTCTCAGGTGAGCAGTCACGACCGCCAAACATTTGGTGAACACCCTGGGGGCTGTGGTGAGACCAAAGGGCAGCGCGCAGAACTGAAAATGACTGTCTCCTAGGCTGAAGCTAAGATGTCTCCTGGACGCTTGATGTACCATGATATGGTAATAAGCGTCCTTGAGATCTATGGAGCACATCCAAACACCTTTCTCCAGCAGTGGGAGAATGGACTGTAGGGTGACCATTCGGAACTTGGACTTTTTGACTGAACGATTTAGAATGCTGAGATCCAAAATGGGCCTCAAGTCCCCGGTCTTTTTTGGCACCAAAAAGAATCTTGAGTAAGTCCCTAATCCGATCTGGACTGCGGGGACCGGTTGGATGACTCCTTTTTGAAGCAGCTTTGATACTTCTAAGGCTGCAATTTCCCGTTGACTGGGTGGCGGGTCCGGGATTTTTTTGGACTGAGGTGGGGAGTGAGAAAAGGGAATGGCATAACCTCCGGCGATAATTCGAAGCACCCATCGGTCCTGAGTGATACCTTCCCAGGCTTTTAGGTGCCTCGAAAAACGACCCCTGACTGGCTCCGGAGCTGCACAGTCGGGCAATCCCTCAGGGACTGTGAAAGGCTGAAGAGCCACGAAAGGACTCGCGGTCTCCAGTGTTGCGGGGGCCTCTGCCGCCTCTGGGACGGTGTCTTCCAGAAGAATTTCCCCCTCCTCTGCCTCTAGAAGGGGGATCGTCCTGCTGTGAGGGATAAGACTTCTGAGATCTACGGAACCACATTTTCCCTCCTCTTTTAGCCTTGGGGTAAGGCCGAAAGGGAGTGGAAAATCATGCCCCTACGGCAGTCAAAGTCTTACCTTCTTGCTCGCAGCGGGTCAATGTGTCCTTTACCTTGGGCCCAAACAAAGAGGACCCATCAAAGGGGGCGTCGGCAAAGGAAGACTTGAAGGCTTCCGCAAAATGACACAGGCGGAGCCAGGCTTGCCTCCGTAGAGCAATACCCGTACCCGCCGCTCTACTCGCCCCTTCAGCCGCACAAGAAATGAGCCTCATGGACGAGTTTGATATGGATGACAGCGTAGCCAACTGAAAGCCAACCGTCTGGGCCAGCTGCTCAGTTAGGTTACCTAAGAGGGTATATGAAAGCTCCTTGATCAGATCCCTCTGAAACCTGGTGAAGTGCGTTAAATAGTTCAGGGATCTTAAAGTAAAGGCAGCTGAACTTAGGGTGCGCTTACCGTACCGATCCATGCTCCTAGACTCCTTATTAGGAGGATGGACGGACATCGAAGCCTCTGCTACATCTTGCTGGGTAGCAGATGCCATCACCAAGGCATCTACAGCCACACCTTTCGTCAAAAACTCCTTTTCTGGGGGTGCTGACAGGAACTTATTTGGGCGAGCAGGCACCGGTTCCACAGAGTCTGGGTGTTCCCACGCCCTTCGACAGATTAAATCTAGGAGCTCGTTGAAGGGCGGAGACACCCAGGAGACGGAGGGCTGAGCCCCGAAGGCCTTAAGGAACACCGACTCGTCAGCAGAAGGGGGTTTGGATTGCCAGCCGCCTCGTTGTTTGAGGGCTTCCAGGATGTCTGCAAAGGAGACATCATCTGAGGACGACTTAGGGGACCCCTCTGCATCATCAAGATCAGTGTCTGATGTGAGAGACTCATCGGGGGAGTCAACGTGCTTCCTCTTGCACAATCTTTTCCTTGGGGGTTCCTCCGAAGAAGCTTCAGAGAGACCTCCAGCAGGAGGGGGGGAACCCCCAGTGGGGGTGACCTCAGGCCCCGGGGCTCCGCTGTCTAAGGACAGGGGGACTGCCAAAGACCCAGTCTCCGTATGCAGGGAAGGTGCTGGAGAGACCGTGGAGGTAGCCAAAGAAGATTTGGCTAACGCACTCCTCATAGCCCTGAAGGCCGGACCACCAGAATCCTGGGAAGGTCCCACCTCCATGGCCACAACGGTAGACGGTACCCCCGCAGCCGACGCACCGAGAGGAAGGCTTGGGACCGAAAACATCAGTCCCAAAGTGTCCCCCCCCGGGGCCGACAGAGGAGGTCCGCGTACCGAACTCCGACTCGAGAGCCGGG
The DNA here is from genome assembly GCF_019279795.1 of Protopterus annectens. Classification (NCBI taxonomy): domain Eukaryota; kingdom Metazoa; phylum Chordata; order Ceratodontiformes; family Protopteridae; genus Protopterus; species Protopterus annectens. The sequence continues at coordinate 508,746,122 of NC_056750.1, forward strand.
GTTGGAGTAAGGGTCGGGCCCGACCCGAAAACCTCCATCGGCTCCACCAGCACCGGCTCCAACGGTGCCGAGGCTGTTGGAGGAGGAACCATAACTACAGGGTGGACCATCGGCTCCGAAGCCGAATGGGCTGGAGCCGAAACTAACTTTTGGAACACAGGAGACTGGAAAAGTCTTAGGAGCACCCTGTCGATGTCCGAATCAGACATCTTGGAGGATCTAGATGAAACCGATCCGGTCCGAACAGACTTCTCCATCGGCTCCAAAGGACTGGGGGACCGGCTCCGAATGGACTCGACCAAAATCGGTTCCAAGGGAGATCCCAAAACAATTTCCCTCGGTGCCGAGGAGGGCTTCGGTGCTGAAGGGGAAGAGTCTGAGCCGGCAACCCTCATCGGCTCCAAAATCAGTGGAGCCGATGAAGGTGACCCGCCTCTGGACGCCCCAGTCCTCGGCTCCGAAACCAGAGGAGTCGAGACTGGAGGCATCGAGGCAGACCGTTCCGCCCTCGGCTCCGAAGTCCGTGGAGCCGATTGAGAAGCCTGCCTAGGTTTCTTAGCAGTCGGTTCCAACGGACTGGTCGGAGCCGACGCTTTTTTCTTCTTGGTAGGAGAGGAAGAGGAAGACAAGGCCTCCTCGAAGGAGGGTTTAATCAGCCCTTTCAATATTAATTTATTCTTCCTCTCTTGGAGGACTCTAGATGAAAAGGCGTGACACATGCTACAGGACTCCTGTAGGTGCTTGGCGCCTAAACAATATATGCACGAGGAGTGGTCATCGGTTATAGACATTTTATAACCGCACCTTGTGCACTTTTTGAACCCAGAGGGTCTATGTTCTTTTGACATACTGACTATCAACAAGACACTAAAAAAACAAGTTAAATAGCACTATCTGCTCAGTAAAGAAGATTTTACCACAATACAAAAATTTTAAACCAACAACTTTTTTTTTTTTTTAAACGACAGAATACAATACAATATCTGAAAAAAATACTGAAAAGGAGGGCCAAGACCCTCTAACTTAAACAGGTACTTGACCTCCTTGAAAATAAAAGACACTAGCTGAAGAATAGGGGAAGGCCCCTCTAACTTAAACGGGAAACCTTTCCCTTAATCAAACACACAATTTTCCACAACAAAAAGCATCAAAACACACTCGTACAACAACAATAGCTGTTAAAACAGCTTTTTGGGTAAGAATAACAAAATTCCTGACAGGAAACTTTGAAGAAAACAGTACTTAGCTCAGCCAAGTTTGAGACCACGTCCTAGCTTGTAAGCGGCAAACGAGATCTGGGGGATTAGTGGTGGTGCATCCTGGGATAGAAAATAGCTCAGCCAATAAGAGGCTTCGCTCTATAGCATAGCGTGCCGAGTCGGAGCCGAGGGATCGGCTCCGAGCCCATCAGTACAGAATGTAGGCGAGATAGGATCACATAACATCTAAGACATATGTCTGCTTTAATATGGCTGCATTTCTAGGCCTATGCAAAGAGATTACTGTATTTCCCTCTCTCCTACTTGTTTCTACTCTCGAGAGAGCTTTGTCTAACAGTACCTAGAGTGTCCACTTGAGGGCAGTATTACCCTTAAACATCCCATTACTTACCAGCATTCTAACCTGGCTTATTAAAATTGATTCTAAGTCTTTTGCCTCAGTCTCCCACATTACAGGTCCCTTTGCCACTATGTTATACCCTCTTTCAGCTTTCTACTCATTTACTTCATAGGCCCTCTAAGCCTAGATACCTTACTTGCCCTCATCTCCCTACCTCTCTGATTGTTTTTCCTTCACACTGGTCTACTTGCTCTGCCCCGCTCCGTTCGCCCTGTGGGCTCACTCTGCTCCTCTACCCTACCCCCAATTCCCAACCACCCCCAGGGGTCCTACACTTATACTTCAATAACCACTCCCCTCTCATTCTCAACCTATCATAAACCTCCAATTCACCAAGCCACTCCCCTATCTCTATCTCTACTAATACTACAAACTACGCTCTTTTAACTACTCTCTATATTATCTAACACTTCTACTTCACTCTACTAATATTACAAACTACTCTCTATCTTATCTAACACTTCTACTTCACTATTTCCCTATTCTACCTACTATCTAAATCCCTACTAATTTCTCACTCAAATATTTTAAACACTGCTCTATCTCTTGGAACACTCTCTCCTACTCCTACTTTTCTACATCAACTACTAACACAAACTACTCCCTACTAAATTTTATTTATTACTATGGCCCCAATAAATAAAACTCTGTTCACAAACTTACTACTCTTAACTACCACAATAGCCAGTCTTACCATACCTTATTCACTCACCTCCTATGAAGATCATACTCTACCTGCACATAACCATTACATCATACAAACTTTACCATCCTCTTTCACATACTCCCTTAACCACAGCAACATAACAAGTACCTCCAACTATATACTACCAAAATATCACAGAGCAACCCACATTATGTAATTCAATACCAAAAAAACTTTGAATAATCTCTCTAAACTCCCAAAAGCTATACACTACCCCCAGCAGCACCCCTTACTAGACGGTGATATTCATCCTAAGCCTGGCCCCAACACTGACCACACCAATATCCTTGACAAATTAACATTGCCTATGGTTTCTACAATAACAAAACCATCTAGTTCCCTCTTGATAGCTCACCTTAACATTAGAAGTATCAACAATAAAATTTCCCACCTACATGCTCTCCTTGAAATCCACAAATCTGACATTCTATGTACTACAGAAACTTGGCTAAAACCATCCACTCTAGACCAGGAAATTACCCCTCCTGGCTATAACATCCTTAGAAGTGACCGTAAAATCAAAAAAGGTGGAGGTATAGCCATTCTCTATAAATCTAACCTCCAAATTTCACCCTTTAACATACCTCAATTATTAGATACCAAATCTGAACACTTATCTATCAAACTCCTAATTAATAACTCCAAATCTATCTATCTAATTTGCATGCATCTCCCTCCAGGTAATAATACCAATACTCTAGAAAACCTACTTAGTAACCTCTCCACCCAACTACCCCAAGAGACAATTGTACTAGGTGACTTTAACATCAACTGGTCCACTTGTAGTTCTTCCAACCCTACCAACCACATAAACCTCTTCGGATTCTCACAGTTAATAACTCCTACTAGAATCCATAAACCTAGCAGTAAAGAAACTACTCTAGACTGGATCCTTATTAATAGCCACCATGAAACTTACACTACAGGAACCCTTCCTGACGATATCAGTGACCATATGCTTACCTATATCATTAGACAAAAAAATCCACATTCCAAATACTCACAATATCAAAACCTCCCGCTTAAAAACATTCTTCAATCCAAACAACTTCCTAAATGAATTACAAGCATGTGACTGGTCACCACTAACCCATCTTGAACTTGATGAGGCTGTCACCTACTTTAATACTAACTTTCTTAAAATCCTTGACTACCATGCACCATTTCGCTCCACTAGAATAAGAACCAAATCTGCACCATGGCTCACAAAACAAACCAGTCAAAAGACACTCCTCAAAAATGAAATCTGGGCTAAATGGAGAGCTACCAAATGTCCAACAGATCACCTCCTCTTTAAACAGCTAAGAAATGCCACCAAAAAGGATATTCTTAGAGACAAAAAAGACTACTACCTTCACCTACAACAAACCAGTCATCAAACACCTCAAAAATTTTGGTCAAGAATAAACAAACTTCTTCAGCCAGGTCACCCTACTACTCCAGACTCAGCCGGTTTCAACGATAAAAACTCCAACCTAATCCCTGATGCCTTTAATTGCTACTTCACAGAAGCCATTCAAACCCTAGCCAATTCCTTACCACCCTTCACTGCTTCCCCACTAAAGAACTCCATAACCTCATCTCCTACCTTTCAAATACAACCTGTACCTACATCTCTCATCTGTAAGCTACTTCAAAAATTGAAACCTTGCACACCTTCTGCTGACCATCTCCCATCTGAATATCTCCAAATTGCTGCAAACGCCATAGACTTCCCCCTCACTATCCTTTTTAACAGAACTATCTCAGAAGGCAAAATCCCTACTTTATGGAAAGTATCCCACATCATCCCTCTACATAAAGGTGGACCTTCTAAAGAGCTTTCTAACTTTTGCCCTATTGCTTTACTCTCCCCATTAGCTAAGATAATGGAAAAATGTATTCACAAACAACTACTTAACCACTTACTACAAAATAATCTACTAGCAAACTGCCAACATGGCTTTAGATCATTCCATAGCACATCGACTGCACTCTGACTCTGTAAACAAAAACTGGAACAACTCTTTTTCCTCTGCACTATTTATTGACCTGTCAAAAGCCTTTGATATGGTCAGCCATAACTTACTTCTAGAGAAACTAAAAGCCCATTCTCTTGATCCTTATGCTATACAATGGTTCAGGTCTTATCTGGAAAATAGACAGCAAGCAGTGCTTTGGCATAACAATCTGTCTTCACTACTCCCAGTAAATATTGGAGTACCCCAAGGCTCCATCTTAGGTCCCCTACTCTTCCTTATTTATCAACAATCTACACATGAATATACCCTCAAGCCACCTGCATTCAATATGCAGATGACTCCACCTTAATCTGTACAGCCAAGAATATAGCCTCTCTTTACTCCCTCACCCAAACCGTTTTTCATAATGTTGAAAACTGGTTTATGCAACACTGCCTCCTCCTCAATCCCCAAAAAACTAAACTACTCATTTTTACTCTAACTCATCAATTACCTAGTCCATTCTTCTCTATAACCTCTAACAATGGCACCAACATAACCCCAGATACTACAACCCGCCTACTAGGTGTAACAATTGATAATCGACTTAGCTTTGATGACCACATCAACTCCACCATAAAGTCTGTTAACAAAAAACTTGGTACCCTCTATAGAATTAAACCCTTCCTTACCCCTTCTGCAAGGAAAACTATTGCCCAGACCCACCTCATTTCCACCCTTTTCTATGCCTCTGTTATATATACCAATCTATCCAAAAATAACCTCTCTAAACTCTCTACCTGTTATAATAGCATAGCTAGATTTGTCACATGCTTCCCATTTAAAACTCACCACTACAGAAACCTCAAACAACTCGAATGGCTAGAATTGCAAAACCACATTCTCTGTCAACTACTCATCACTCAAAACATCCTATACCACCCCAATAACACCCCTATCCTCACCAATCTAATTATACCATATAAAAATCTAGCTACACTTCGCTCAGCTAATAAACTTCTAGTTTCCTCTTTTAAATCTAACAACAAAGCTGGTGATTCACTTTTCTCAAACACTGCAGGTAAAAACTGGAATCAGTTTCCCTCTGAATTATCAATCCTTGCTTTAACTTCCCTCTTTGAAAAACATCTTAAAGAGCATCTGAAAACTCAGTGGCTTTGTCCATGTACTAACCCAGACTGATATCCTTTTCCCCTTCCTGCTCTATTCCTCTAACCTATGCCTCCAAAACGAATTATTACTCTTTTCTTCACAACATGACGATCAAATATAACTTCTTTCTTTCTTAACTGAGTTGTGCTCATAGCTTCTAGTGTGTTTGATATATTGTTTAGTAACTTTTACTAAAATTTTTATAATCTATAATTTTTAGTGCTCTGTTGAACAATGCTGTTTCTGTATTGCGCTTTTATTATGTCTTTGTATAATTTTATTTTGTCACTGTTTATGCTTGGAGCTTTTCTCCCCGGGCCTCAACTGAAAATGGACATATATCCAGCTAGACTAGCCCGGTCAACAAATGTAAAAATAAATAATAAAATAAATACCCAACAAACTACATTTAAGTGAAACCTAATCCTAAAGAAATTTTGGGGAGAAATGATCAGCTTTCATCAGGGAATATTAATTATTGTTGGGGACTAAATCTTGATTTGCAATATGGATGTATCGGGGGACCTAGAAGGGAAAATAAGAGGATACAGTTTTTGAAGTTTATGAAAATATTTGGTATGGAAAACATACATTTTATGTTAGGAACTTGGTCTGAATTTATATATTCCCCATAACTGGGCTAGACTGGAGAGAGATCATACTTCACAGGAGCATGTGTATTTAATTGAAAGCTTCAACACATCCTATAACTATTTCAGATCATGCACACAAAAACTAAGATAGAAATGCATGGACATGCAGTAAAAATGAGACACTTGTTCTTTTTTCATCTATGTGTTAAAAAGAGAGGACTTTAAGGAATAGGCCGTGAAAATTATTTGAGAATTAATAGGGAAGAAAATGTCTTCAGAAGATTAATCTACTATGCGAGATAAAATGAAAATGGACTTTAAAACAAGGGTGGAAATAAGAGAAAGATATGATTAAGAAGAAATAGCAATCATTTAGAAGGGCTGATAAAGTACTGGAGAATAAAGGGAATCACACCAATCAAGAGGAAGGGGTTCTAAAGAGAAAGTAATGGACTATCTGGATAATATGCACAAGTTTAGAAAGGTTATTGAAACAAATACTTTTTGATAAATCCAGAGTACAAAAACTTTTAGCCCAATGATTTAGGCAACAGAAAGAATAAAGGATCATCATCAGACTTAGGGAGCCGATGATGAGAACAAATAGAGGTATTAGAGATGTTTTAAAAATATTATGAAAATTTGTATAAAGCAGAGAAATGTGGAAACCAAGAAAGAGCACAATGGAAATATTTATGGAACACAACAAAGAGTTAAGAAATGAGGACATAAAAACAGTGATGCATAATCAATCTGCAGAGAAGTCTCTAGGGGGCAAATAGTATTCCTGGTAAACTTTGGGGGTAAAAAAGTGAAAGATCTGGAAGATTTTGTTTAACAGTATATTAAAAGGAGGGGAAGCACCAGCCTCCTGGATGAAACCTGTAGAGGCTGTATTACCCAAAGAATGTAAAGATTTGTCAGACCTCAGCTTCATATACACCCACTTTGATTTTAAACTATGACTATAACATTTTCATGTCTATACTAGCTCAAAAATAGCAAAGGTATTACCACAGTAGACAGATATGGAGCAATGTGGTTTTCTGGATGGGAGGCAAACATTTGAAAATAATGATCCAGAGGGAAGCAGAATGTAAGAAAATACTACTGCTGTAGAGAAAGCATTTGACAAAATAAGCTGGGATTACATAGGTAGGGCAAAGGAATAATCTACATTCCCTAATACAATAATAATGTTTATTAGGAGTATATATGAAGGAATGGATGCAAGGATTAAAGTGGAAGGGTTCCTCTCCAATAAGTTGCTTGAAAAGAGAAACCAGGCAGGGATAACTTCTTTCCCCTTTATTTATATTTAGAGTCACTAGCAAAGAAAATAACGGACTCGTATTAAAGAATACAATTTGTATGGTAATCAAGAACAGTTTGCTTTATTTGCAGATATTATTTTGAACTTCATAAATTCTGAAACTGGCATTTTGGTGTTGTGGAACATTTTGAGACAGTTTCAAGTCTTTTCTGGATATAAAATTAATGAAGATTTAACACAAGCTATAGCCGTAAATTATGTACCCACACACAAATTGGATCAGCAATACACATATTTTCAGGTATAAGATGAGATTAAATATTTGAGTATGCATTAAAAGGCTTCTGTTATACAAATTAGGGATATGTGGGAAGAGACTAAAAAGATCATTCAAAAACTGAGAAACTGGAAGCTCATTTATGGATATGGATAGTAAGATACAAGCAGTAAAAATGTTTTTAGTTCCTTAAGTTTTATATACATGTCAGACATTTTTAACTGGAGAAGATGTGGACGACAAAGAATTGAAAAAATTTCTCTGGGATAGGAACAGGGCAAAAGTGAAGTAGGATAAGTTGAGCCTCCCAACAGAACAAAGGTGGTTTAGGATTACATGATTTGAAGGGATATTTTGGAGGTAGCAGTTAAGGCTCATATATGTAACAGAAGCAGAATGTTGTAATTCAAAGTGGGAAGGAATTATGATAAAGTGAGGGAGGGATGAAGTAAGGACAGTGGGATTTTGGATGCAGATCACTGATGAGAACTGCAGCCACACATTTTATATTCATAAGGTTGCAAAAACTTTTCTAAGAACTAAGTCAACATGGGAACGGAAAAAAAAGACAGTCGAAAGAGATGACTGATAGCAAAAGTACAGAAGATATGCAAGAGAGGGTTGGAATTTACTGGAAAAAAAAGTGGTAAAGGAACCAAAATATTTAGAACAAATTAATAAGGAAAGTAACAGGGAGAAGACCAAGAGGAGGACCAAACTGTAGGTTAGTTATAGCCTTCCAGACCAAGGATAATGCGTGTAGAGGCAAATAGAAAAGGATAAACTGGCCTAGCTCCTCAAAGGAAAACTGCCTTAGAGCTAAAAAAAAATCTATTTTCCACACACTGTTTTCTGAGTTATTGTAACATCTCAGAATCACCCTGACTGCTTCTTATATGTTTCCTGCAAAATGGCTGTCAATGGGGCTTGACTATCAATGTGATCTTTTTTCAAGCCTTTCTCTTTCACATAATCCATTTCAAGTCTGCTTTATACGAGTCATGTTAGACATAAGGATGTAGTAGTGTATCCCCATTCCATTGACATATTATGGGATTAGTGTCAGTTACTGTCATTTTATATTCTGTCTGTAATGGGACTGTTTTTTTATTACTTGAATGGCCCTCATTTGTGTGCGTCTTAGTGCTTGTTTTATAGTATGCTACGGAATTATACAGTTGCACCCAAAACAGTTGCAGAATTGCAGGTCTTTGTTCAATAGTCAGAGATGAATTAAACAGCCCAACCCCCTGCACTTTGGTAAATGTGTGGATACTTTTCTCTAAATGTCACAGACATCTTTGATACTACATTCAAATCTTAAAATGTAAAGTAGCATAAACAACAAACATTTAAAGTTTACAGCTTAGCATTTCAATACTGTGATGCTGCTTGTGTAAATTTGTCAAAAGAGGTGACAACTGCCTTTGAACCACTGACTGATCTAATTGCTATGTTTTGCTATGAAAGGCAAGGCGGCATTGGAAGCACCTGTGAGAATCAGTTTAAGTTTCTCTTCCTCTCTGCAATAAAGACAATGGAAAACAGTTTCACACCTCTCTATCTTGTTTAGTGGACTGAGCTCCTGACTACAAATTCCTCTGTGCCTATGGTATGTCATGCAGATGTAGACAAATGTCTCTGCAACTTATGTGAGAAGTTAACCTTACAACAAAAGTGGTTGGTCCTTCCCTGTCTTTGATACCAAAGTGAGGAAATGCAAGTTTTATAAAGTACAAGCAGGTTTCAGGTACCTACACAATACTGGAATCATACTGTTGGGAGAAAAAAAGTACAGTTTTGTACCTACCATAAATGTAGATGTTCGAAGATCCACATTGCTGCAGTCCTAACACTTGGGTAGTCCGCTGTCCCAGTCGGCCCGAATACCAAAGTATATGGCTGACGTCGGTCAAGGCGCATTAGTCTGACGTCAGGACGTCAGGGTACAAATGCGCATGACCGACGTCATATCCTCAGTCTTTTCTTGCCCCAGATGTCAGAAGACCCTAAAAAGATAAGGCTAAAACCAAAAAACACCACACACTCCTGCACCAAATATATATACAATATATACAAATTGACAAGAGTATAACCTCACCCACACAACCACCCCTAAACACAGAGGGGAAGGAGGGAGGGTAAACTGGACTGCAGCAATGTGGATCTTCGAACATCTACATTTATGGTAGGTACAAAACTGTACTATGTTCTTCATACCACATTGCTGCAGTCCTAACACTTGGGTAGAATCCCAAAGCAGAGGTAAGGGAGGCTGGCAAATCATAAGGAAGCAGGAGCTGACAACATGCCCTGCAAAATAGCCGTGGCAAAACCAGCCCTAGATTTAGAGTAGAGAGGAAGGTGGTAATGCTTAGAGAAAGTATGCACTGAACTCCAAGTAGCTGCCTCCAAAATATCCTTAGTTGCCACCCCTTAGAAATGCTGTTGAAGTGGCAGTAGCCCTAGTGGAATGAGGCCTAATCCCAGCTGGAATCTCCTTGCCATGATGGGAATAACAAAATGCAATGCAAAACCCAATCCACTTAGAAATAGTTTGTTTTGACACAGGCTTGCCCTGAGAACTCAAAGCAAAAGAAACAAACAACTGCTGAGACTGCCTAAAATCCTTAGTCCTGCTTAAATAATAACGCAACTGCCTGTGTACATCTAAAGTGTGCAAAATCTTTTCCCCCTTATTTTGGGGATCTGCATAAAAGGTAGGCAAATGAATAGTTTGGTTTAAGGCCACACTAGAAACCACTTTAGGCATAAAGGAAGGATTAGTACGTAAAGATACCCTATCCTTATGAAAAATCAGGAAAGGCTCAACCGCCATAAGGGCCTGCAATTCAGACACCCTTCTTGCAGATGTAATGGCTAACAAAAAAGCAGTCTTCCATGACAAATATTTCAATTCAGCAGTAGCTGCAAGCTCAAAAGGTTGTAGAGTGAGTTTCTCCAACACAAAATTGAGGTCCCAAGCAGGAGTAGGAGCTCTACGTGGGGGTCTTATATTCTTTGCCCCTCTAAGAAATTGCTTGAACAAAGGATGAGAAAACAATGGTGGGTCACAATCATAGTGAGCTGAAATTGCTGCAGCATGAATCTTAATGGAAGAGAAAGACAAACCTTTGTCCAATAACTCAGTAAGATATTGAAGAGCCACACTCAAATTTGGCTCAGAAACATCCAAATCCTTTGCTGCACACCAAAATAAAAATCTCTTCCATTTTCCTGCGTACACTTTCCTTGTACTAGGTCTTCTGGCTTCCATAATCACATTCAAAACTTGTTGAGGAAGCTGAGACCTGCTATGGTTCAAAACAGAATATGCCAAGCTGTTAGATGAAGAGAGTGAAGCTTGACATTGAGCAGATGCCCGTCCTTCTGAGACAATAGGTGTGGAATCAAAGGTAAGGGCCATGGAGGCTTCCGTACCAGACTCCTCAGCAATGGATACCAGTGCTGCCGAGGCCAATCTGGAGCTATTAAAATCATCCTTGGCTTGTCTTGTCTGACCTTTAGAAGTACCTTTGGGAGGAGAGGCAGAGGTGGAAAGGCATACACATGAAGATTTTTCCAACTGAAAGAAAGAGCATCCACTTTCCAGGCTGTGTGATGAAACCTTTTCGTGCAAAACTTTGGCAGCTGGTGGTTTAGTGGAGAAGCGAACAGATCTATGTCTGGAGTTCCCCATGACACTGTCAATGTCTGAAATACATGAAGATCCAGTTTCCACTCGTGGGGATCCATGATTTGCCTGCTTAACCCATCTGCTAAGGAGTTCTGTGCTCCTGGCAGAAACCTTGCTTGAAGATTCAGCTGCAAGCTTAACGCAGTCTCCCACAAAATCATTGCTTGCCTGCATAGAGGATAAGAATGTGTTCCCCCTTGTTTGTTGATGTACCACATGACAGTTGTGTTGTCTGTTAGAATCAACACCTGCCCTGGAAGAAGTAAATCCTTGAAAGCCAGTAATGCAAACTGGACTGCTAACATCTCCTTCATGTTGATATGTAGATGCTGCAGTCTGGCAGGCCACTTGTCTTGTATCCACTTTCCATTCAGATGAGCTCCCCAAGCTGTGTCTGAGGCATCTGTCGTTAGAATCTGACTCGCCTCTGGCCGGGTCACAGAGAGTCCCTTGTTTAGGTGACATTCCTGAGCCCACCACAAAAATTCCTTTTGAATGCAAGGTATTATTTGAATGACAGTGTCCAAATCCTGGCAGTGCTGTGTCCATACATTTTGAGATACCATTGTAGCTTCCTCATATGCAGTTTGGCATTGGGAAGTACCAGAATACAAGATGCCATGAACCCTAAGGCTTGAAGGACTGTCCTTGCAGTCAGCCCGGACTGATGAGATAGTTGATGGAAGTAAAGAGAAAGATTCTTTTGTTTGTCCGGGGTTAAAAGGCCATCTGGGTTGCTGTATTCAGTCTCACACCCAGAAAGCACATGTCTTGAGAGGGTACTAGACTGGACTTTATTTCGTTCACAGAATACCCTAGGCATCTTAGCACTGCTATCACATATTCCAAATGCTGAAGAAGCACGTCCCTTCCTTGAGCCAGAATCAGGCAATCGTCCAAATAAGGATAGATTTGTATTCCTTTTAGCCTGAAGAAAGCTATCACTGGAGCCAGAACCTTTGTGAATACTCTGGGCGCAGTAGATAAGCCAAAGGGCAATGCAGAGAACTGATAATGAGAATTCCCAGCTCGAAAATGCAGATACTTCCTGCAAATCAGTCTGATAGGAACATGAAGGTAAGCTTCCTTGAGATCCAAAGTTACCATCCAGTGATCTTTGCCCAGCAGAGGTAAAAGCTGTTGTAACGTCAACATTTTGAACTTGGGAATGTCCAGATAAGTGTTGAGGATAGACAGATCCAAAATTGGTCTCCACGTGTTCCCCTTTTTTGGTACTAGGAACAGGCGAGAATAAAATCCTAGGCCCCTTTCTGGCACAGGAACCGGCTGAATGGCCCCTATTTGGAGCAACAGAGAAATTTGCTTGTGAGCCTCTTTCCTTTGTTGAGGAGGAATGTCTGGCATGCCTTTGAAAGGAGCCAAGGTATGGAAATAAAACCTGTAACCGTGGTGAATGATATCCAATACCCATCTGTCTTGGGTAATTAAACTCCAGTTTTCTTTGAAAAGTGCCAACCTTCCTCCCAAAGGTGCTGCCAGACGAGAAGATTCTGGCAGCTGAAAAGGCAGGTCATTGTGTCTGTTTACGAAAGGACTGACCCCTGCCCTCACCAGAAGACTGAGCAGGTGAACTCCCTGTTCTAGGCCTAAAAGAACCTTGAGCTCTGCCTCTACCACGTCTAGACCTACCCCTAGACTGGGAATCATAAGCAGGATATGTCCACCCCTTGGTAGGCCAATTTCTACTAAACTTCGGAGGCTGAACCTGCAAAAAATCTTTAACAGTCTGCATAGACTTAGCCTTGTCTTCCATTTTCTTTAGAACTGCTTCCACAGGCGAACCAAACAACACATCAGATTGTAAAGGAGCATCTAAAATCCTTGTTTTCACATGCTCAGCTAAATTCTGATCCTTCAACCAGGCGTGCCTGCGAAGAACCGAACCCGTGGCAGCCACCCTCGAAGAGGCCTGCACAGCATCAAAACCACATTGCAAAGAATGCTTACCCACCTGTTCAGAAACATGAACTAAATCCTGCAACTCTTTACACTCAATACCTTCCGCCAAAGCATCTACCTTAGACTTTAATTGTGAAAGGAGATAATTTTGGTATTTCAACATGTGAAACTGGCAATTCAAAGCTCTCATGGCCAAAGTGGAAGAAGTATACACTTTCTTTCCCCATCTATCCAAAGCCCTAGCCTCTTTATCTGGAGGAACAGGATTTTTAACAACAGAAGCCTTAACACCTTTAGGCCCCTGTGAAACAGTTTCTGGGTCTGCCCTAGGCCTCTTAAAAAGATACTTATGAGCTCCAGGCACCCTATAATATCTATCCGGTTTAACTGGAGCAGGAGGCAAAGAGTCAGGGTTCAGAGAAGCCTCTGCGAAAACATCCTCTACCACATCTAGAACAGGAGGTATAGCCAAAGGCCTATGCTGGGGTAGAAACAAAAATTCCCTAAGCCTTTTCCTGGAATCAGAGAAATCCTGACCTTCCCATTTAAAATGCTCCCTCATGGAATGAAGAGTCTCTGAAAATGAAAAATCCTCAGGAGGAGAAGCAGAAGGAGTAGAATCATCTACATCAGAATCAGAGTAAGGGAATACTCCTGCAAGTCTTCAGCCGAAGACTCAGAAGCATCCGAACACTGCTCAAAACTCCCAAGCTCAGGTTCCACCCTAGGCCTCTTATCAGGAGGGGGCATAGAACCTCTAATCATTGTAATCAAATCTTCTGCCATCTTAAGCATATGCTTCTTAGGTACAGACCCTGAAGAACTAGGGGTAACTCCTGAAACAAAACCTGGCCTGCCCCTGGGAGAAGCCTTGGAAACAGCAGGGGAGGACCTAACCACCTTAGGAAGGGAGGGAAGAACAGCTACCTGAGAAGCCCCTTCCGCCTGGCCTACCTCCTGAGAGGTCACATCTTGCAGTAATAAAGTCTCTCCTGGGATTCCAAAGAAATTTCTGGCTGAACCCCTGGCTCCACCGAGCCCTCTAAAGAACCGACGTCCGGGACGGACGGTTCTTCCAGCCTAGGCTTTGCTGTTTTGTCCTTGCGCTTTTTTGACGAAGCGGGTGTCGGAGCATCCGACGGCATTTTATAATTACACCGCTTCCCAAAAACTAACCTGGCACAATCTAATCTTCCCTTTATAGTGCGTTTGTTAAATCTAGCACAAGAGCGACAGCCAACAACGTCGTGCTCAGGCCCTAAGCAAGGTATACACAAGGTATGGTAATCCCTATGAGGTATCTGTTTCCCACAAGAAATACAGTTATTCACTTTTGCTGACATCAGGGAAACTACTGAGGCAAGAAAAAACAAAATAATCCCCAACGGGGTACTTAGCCAACTTGGATTCGGTCTGAAACTCCGACTTCGGAAAATCTCAGAACGCCAACCTGCACTTGCAAAACTGCTTCTGCATCGGACCATGCGGCAAAAAAGACTGAGGATATGACGTCGGTCATGCGCATTTGTACCCTGACGTCCTGACGTCAGACTAATGCGCCTTGACCGACGTCAGCCATATACTTTGGTATTCGGGCCGACTGGGACAGCGGACTACCCAAGTGTTAGGACTGCAGCAATGTGGTATGAAGAACATCAACCTACACGTTGAGGAGAAGATGGAGATTTCTTTCAACTTGCAAGCTCATCACAGGCCCATCTAAGTCACTTTTCCCAATCTACTCCAACAAAAACAGCAAAACTTCAACCCAGCTAACTCTATCTTCCCCTAACTTATGTATACTATGCTAGTTCTTCAATCTACTTTCACAGTTATACTAAGCAAACTCACCATTGCCACATCCTAACACACTCACCCTTCCCTCTAACACACTATTTTCTCCAACTCTATACTCCTAGTCAACAAACACCTATCAACTACAAAACTGAACACATTCTCTGGCCATTAGGAACTCAGGCCCTCTTCAGTTACAGTTACATCAAAGAAAATGACAAGACCCATACATCAGTATCAGATCTAAGGCACAAATATAAATATAGTACAACTTCTCTCTCATTTCCACACTCTGACGCTGTGGAGACATCCACCCAAAACCTGGACCATCCCTTTAAACCAATCAAACCCCATCTAACCCATCACTCCCACCATTATCAACACACAACCCACTAATTCTAACCACAACCTATTATTAATGCACATAAACCTCAGAAGCATCTATAATAAAATTCCAGATCTCCAAGCATACACTGCAGCACACAACCCAGACATTCTAATCACCACTGAAGATTGGCTAAATCCAAACACTAAAGATGAAGAAATCCCAAACCTTCCCCCTGGATATAACATAAAAAAAAAAAGCTAGAGTACACAAAAAAGCTGGATGGGTTGCAATAATTTTTAAACACTTGTTTCTTTCGGCTTTTCCCGGTTAGGGGTTGCCACAGCGGAACACCGGTCTGCTAATGATTGGTACTGGATTTTTACGTACCAGGTTACCAGCCCTGATGCACAACCTTCAACGAAGGCATGCCCCCATTCACGTATGCCGCCACACAGAAGACGCTCTAGCTGAGAATCGAACGGGACGTCTTGCTATGAGGTGAAAACGCTACCACAGCACCACCACCGCAGTAGGCATAATAATTTTTAAACACTAATCCATCAAATACCCACTGAGTCACCCCAACTATCCCAACACAGAAATATTAATCACCCTCCTACACCTGAACAAGCACAAAACTATTTGCATTGCTGCTTTATATACCCCAAGGCAACATTTTCATGCTGGAAGACTTCCTTCGATGGTTTTCCACTAATGCAAGTAAAACAACTATTATGCTTGGGGATGTGAATATAGACTATTTACATGTAAACACGGACTCCCCTACCCTTTTCTATTAACCTATTCAGTTTGACTCAAGCAATCACCTCACCCACTAGAACTGACAAACACAGCAACAGGCACACACTAGTAGATTGGATCCCCACCACCTCACCTTCAAACACCTTTGGCAGTCTCCAAGACATCAGTGACCATCTCCCCACATTTATAAGACAAACTAATCACAACCCAAACATACAGTATTAAAACAAGTACATAAACTCTCCT
This sequence comes from Protopterus annectens, assembly GCF_019279795.1. NCBI lineage: Eukaryota > Metazoa > Chordata > Ceratodontiformes > Protopteridae > Protopterus > Protopterus annectens. The sequence continues at coordinate 508,762,451 of NC_056750.1, forward strand.
CTTTCAACAACGGCACTTTTATAAACTACCTCTCCCAACACAAATGGAATATTTATTTGCAGTTTGTTTGCCAGGATAGTCCATTGGACCACACGGAGCCCATTTTCAATTGAGTCCTGGGGAGAAACGCTCCAGAAAAAATATAAAAAAATAGTACACATTGCACATATATATCACAGATTATTTCATAGGAATACAACGTAAATATGATAAGAAAAGGTCAACAATGATAAAATACATCAGTATAGTTCATTAAACAGCAATAAAAAACACTTTTTGTGTTTTTTCTATACAAAAGTAGCAGCATAGGGTAACTTAAGTAGTTGGTCAAATAGTTCAATAGAGCTGTGGAACTATATGAGGCAGTGATGGCGTATTTAGTTCCAGGAGAGTAGGAAGTGGTATTAGAAGGATTAGATACGATAGGAACAGGAGCACTTCCATTGTGAAGTTTGGTGCGAGTGCAGCCAGGTTTTAAATGAGGAGAGACTGTTGGTGATGCAGATAAAAGATGGTAGAGAATTCCAGAGGTGTGCAAGAGAGGAGAACATTAGGTGATTCCCAACTGGTCTGGATGTGTGGGTTTGTGGAATTTAATTAGTTTTTGGGAATTAGATCTTAGAAGTCGTTCTGGTTCATGCATTTCAACGGTAGTGGCTAGGTAGGGACAAAGAGAGGGGTTGTAAGTGTGTTTGTGTGCTTGGATGAGTTGGGTATAAGTGAGGAAGTTAGGTAGCTCAAGCCAGTTTAGTTGAAGAGAATTACAATGGTGAGAAATGGCTCTGTGACCTGCCACAAATTTTGATATCTTGTTATAGCAAGAGGAGAGTTTTGTTTTGAGGGAGGATTGCAGGTTGGTGAGGATAGATGCACCATATAGGAGAGACAGGATGAGAAGTATTGGCTAGTATGAGCCTGGTGTAAGTAGAGATATAATGATTATGGCGGTATAGCATATCAAATTTTTGTGGGGTTTTTTGATACTTACTTGTAAATGTTTGTTGAATTTTAGTTGATCATCTATGAGTACTCCTAGTATTTTAGTGTCAAAGACTATTTCTAAGGGAGCATTGTTTTTGCGGGTGATTATGAATGAGTGTTTATCTAGGGAAGAGGTTTTGGAGGACGTGAATAACAAGTTTAGTTTTGGTTGCATTAAGAGCCAGATGGTTGTCTAGCATCGACTCCTCAGTAGAGGAGAAGGTGCTTTGGGTAAGCTTATTAAGAGTGGGGATAGAAGTGGAGGAGCAGATAATGGTAGAATCGTCAGCATATTGGATGAGGCTGGAGTTTGAAATGGCTTGGTAGAAGTAGTTAATGAATGTATTGAATAGTAGGGGGCCTAAAATGGAACCTTGGGGGACACCTGTGGGAGTATTAAGGAAGGGTGAAGTGGCTTTATTCCATTTGACTGCTTGTATGGTTGTGAGGAAGCTGGAGAACCACTTGGTACAGGAAGGGGATAGGTTTAGTTTGGAGTTTTTATTAAGAGGCAGGTTGTGGGAAATAGTGTCAAACTCCTTGAAGAGGTCGAGAAGGGTGGACATGAAATGGCCGGAATCACGGGCTGTGTTAATTGTTTCAAGGAAGGAGAGGAGGGCAGTGGAGGTGCTATGACTAGGTATAAATCCATGCTCTGTGGGGGTAAGAAGCTGGCTGTTGATGAGATGTAAGTGGATACATTTTTCAAGAAGCTTAGAAATATGGGATAAGATAGCAATAGGGCGGAAGTTTGGAATGTCATTATTATTGCCTCCTTTATGTAGAGGAATAAAGGCTTTCTTCCAGAGCTGGGGGACCTGGCTTTCTAAGATAGACTAATTAATTAGTATGCTGATAGGGAGAGCAATGGTTTCTGTGGCTACTTTTAGGAAGTAGGAGGGAATTTCATCAGGGGCATTGGAACCAGGTTTTAATTTTAGCAGAAGTTTTTTTATGGTGGATATAGAGATGGGATTGATAGAGAAGGGTGGAGGTTGGGGGCAAGGGGTGCTAGGGGAGGAAGGGAAGGGTGCAGGCTGAGGAGGGTTGCAGAGCTGTTGGTGAAGGACAATGTTAGCATGCTTATGGACTCTATGAAGAAAAAGTTAAATTGGGTGGCTAAGTCCATGTCAGAGGCATCTGGGTTTACGGCAAGGGATTTCTTTTTTCCCGGGTTCAGGAGAGATGAGATTCCTTTCCAAAATAGTTTGGGGGACTGGTGGTGTGGTTGGTTTGGAGAGTGGAGAAATACAGTTTGCATTCTGAGGTAAGTTTTCTGACTTTATTTCATAGTGTTTTACATTCATTAAGGGTGACAGTGGTTTTATTTTTATGGCAACGTGTCCAGGCTTTGTCATGGAGTCGCATAGTAGCTAAGGTGTTTTGGTTAACCAAGGTACAGGGTTACTTTTTTATACATTTTGTTTGTAAAGGGGCAAAGGAGTTGAGCAGGTCTGTGAAAGAGTTAAACTAGGAGAGAGCATTATCTAGGGGGAAGAGTCTTTAATGGGTTCCCGTTTGTGCTTTTTATTGCATTTGAGAAGGTTTTAGAATTTAAGTTTTTTAAGCAGCAAGTGGAAATACTGGTGTGAGTTAGCTGTATGGAAGAGGGGAGATGGCGGGCAAAAGTGGGGAAGTGGTCAGCTAGTGGGTCTGGGAGAATACCACTATCAGAGATATAGTGAGGATGGGATACTAGAATCCAGTCCATTGAACTTCCAGTAATGGAGTTCTTGGAAGGCCTGGTAGTGGAATTGATTAGTTGTGTAAAGTTATATAAGTTAATACTGAGTAAGTTAGTGGGAGATTGGATTGTGGCCCAGTTTATGTTCACGTCCCCCAGGATTATGGCTTCGTGAGTAATGTTGGTGGAGACCCAGGAGAGAATATCTTCAAGGGATGAGATATTGTCTCCAGGGGGGATATAGAGGGAGAGACCAAATATGAGTTTATGTTTGTTTAGGTGGAGTAGGGCTGGTATAACTTCTGCCCTGCCAAATCTGGGAAAGGGTTTGGTATGGGGGGAGGGACTAAGAGGGATGCGGAGTAAAGGAGTGCTACACCACCCCCATGTTTTGTGTTCTGTCATTCCTTAACATGCGGTAGTTGGGAGGAGTTAGTTCAGAATCTTTTATGTGGGGCTTAAGCCAGGTTTCTGAGATGGACAGAATATTGGGCTGGTTATGCAGAAGCCAGGCATGAAGGTTTGGAATGTTGTTACATAGGCTCTGAGTAGTTAGAGCTGAGAAGTGGAAGGGTTTGCCTGTTTCTGGGGGCTGGATTCAGTCTGGTAGAGGGGCCTGGGTTTGAGTGGATGTCCCCAGACAGAAGGATAGAAATAAGATGATGGATGAGTTATTTGGTTTGTTTGGGGTGTAGTATACAGGTAGAGAGTTTTGTGGACATTGGACTAGTGTAGTTGGGAACAGTGTTTTTAGAGTTAGATAGGAGTCTATAGGGGAACAGCATGATAGAGTTGAGGGGGTAGCCCAGTAAATGAGTACTTTGTAGAGGATGGGGAAGTTGTGGGAAATGGGGAGGTGGTTTGCATTAGTAGGTTGGGTGACAGTTTAGGTAAGTTAAGGTAATTAGAAGTATTATTTGAGTAAGTATGGATAGAGGCTTAAGGGTCATGATGTTGGTTTTAGGATGGTAGTAAGGGGTGAGTTAAACTGGGAAGTTAGTTTAATTGATTAAGAGGTTATGGTTTAGGTTAATTGTTTGGTAGTTTATCAGGATAAGTAGTGTTTGGCAGTAAATTCTGAAGGGTAGGCTTACTTTAATCAGTGAACCGAGGGAGGGGATTTTAGGGTATGAGTGGTAGTTTGGATTTGATAGTGGAAGTGGTAGGAGTGGCTAACTGAGTATAAGTGTGGAGCCAAGGGAAGGAAGAATCAAGGTCAATGAACAGGGAAAAAAAAATCAGTGGAGTGGAAGGCAAGTTCAGAGGAATGTATGCAAGGGGAGTAAGGGACATTTTATCAGTGGTATAGGGAAAGGATTAGAGTCTTTCAAAGAGGTAAAGATGGTGCCACAGGAAGGAAGGGAAAGTTAGAGAGCCTGGGGGAGGAGTTGGAAAGAAAAGAAACTGAAAAATTGGGGGAGGGGTTGGACAGAGAGTGGAGATGGATGTCACAGTGGCCTAGCTGGTTGGAACCAGTACTGACAGGGCCAGGTCAGCAGTGTGAAACAGCACTGAAAATAACTATCAGAAAGGAAGCAACTGAAAATCAGAGCTGAAGATAGCAAGCCAGAGATGGAAATGTTGCAGATATAAATTTAAATACAGGAGACAAAGGGTAAAGAAGACATACTAGGGGTTAAATAACACTGTAGAATGTGGCTGGCAACATTAAACCTACATATACCAAAACTATTGAGAGTTAAAATAACATTAAACTAAAAACTACTGTTAAAAACTACCACTAGAAGATGCTGCTACCCACTTCAATAAAACATTCCTTAGCATAGTAAATGAGTTAGCTCCCATAACAAAAAGAAACAAAAGTAACCCTGATCCATGGCTCAACAAAGAAACCAAACTCATGCTAAATAGAGACAAGGCTTTGAAGGCATGGTATAAACACAGAACACAACAAAAGTAGCAGATTCATTTTTAGAAAACTTGGAAATCAATGTAAACAGGTCAAACTAGAGAAAATTGCATTATTTCACTCAGTTCAAGGCAACCACCACCACAATCCAAGCAATTCTGGACAATCATAAAAATCCCTACTATACAAGGGTCAAACCACCAGCCCACCTCCTAGCACAAATGGCACAGATCCCACAGCCTCCCAATTCAACGCACTTAAGTTTCTCTTCTTTCTACTAGAATCTAATCCACCCTCCCATCTTCTTTCTACTAGAATCTAATCCACCCTCCCATCTCTATCTCCAACAATACTCAATACCCCCTCTGTTTTCTTTCCACCAAATACCTACTTCGACAGTCAAAAAATACCTTCAAAAACTGAAAATCACGGCACCAGCTGCTAACCAACTTCCACCAAAGTAACTTAAGTTAGCTGCTAATGACCTGGCATACTCTATCTCAATACAGATTTATCACAGTAAATTATGTACCCAGTATCTGGAAAAAATCTCATATTATACCACTTCACAAAGGTGGATCAGCCACAGAACTCTCCAACTACTGCCCCATTGCAATTCCTTCCTCTCTGTCCGAAATCATGGAAAGATGCACACACACACACTCAACTCCTATCCCATCTCAAACTACTCTCCCCTACACAAATGTTTCGACCACAAAACAGTTCTGCTTAGATGTTCAGAAACTATAAATACTAACAGAAACAATGGTAAACTAATACCCTCTCTGTTTCTGGATCTGTCAAAAGCCTTTGACAGTACCCCCACCAACTCCTAATCAATGAAATACCTTCCCTATCACTGTCTCATTCATCTCTTACTTGTTTCTGCAGCTTTCTCCCAAACAGACAACAGGCCATAAAATGGAATCAGGACCTATACTCCTTGCTGTTTCTGTTGGTGTACCACAAGGGTTAATTCTAGGTCCAGTACTTTTCAATATTTTCACAACCAACTTGCCACCTGAGTAAAATATTTCAATGATGCCACCACTTTCTGCTCAGCCTCAACCCTTCACTTACTTCAACAACAGACTCAAGACTCCTTCACTTCCACAGACATGGCTAAAGGCTCATCACCTATCTTAAATGCCAAAAAACAAAATAAATCCCTGTGAAGGCTGCCAGCCTAGCTAGCTAGAATTCTGTAGATAATTCTATGTCATTGTAAATATTAATATGATCCACAGGCGTGTTTTCACAAATGTAAGAAAACTGTGCTATATGTTCTGAGCTTCAAAAATGTAACCACAGTGTGACTGATCTCAAGCTCAGAGACAGGATTTCTGGACTAAGAAATTCTTTCTGTTGTCTTGATTTAAGAGCTAATTACTAAGATTTTACATGTATAATATATTTTACTACTGTGGCTTCCTGGCCATGTGCAGTTTACTAAGAAATGTAAATTGTGAGTTTCTGTTAGCCTGGGAACTAAAAAAGTGATAAAATGATGTAATGTGAAATGACACAGCAGTACTGGGTGTTTATCAATTTAAAACTTTCTCAGAGAGAAAGATTTGGCCATTTTGTCTGAAGAACATCCACTCACCAGCACTTGCCTGCTCTGTAAGATATTTATTTAGAACAGCAATTTCTCTTAGAGATAGAAATAGCCATATTAGTCTAGCTGTTTTCTATATTCATGTCAGACTATCCTACAGTATTATTTTAAAGCATTTTCCTGTGATTTCTGAACTCTGTAATGTCATTGTGTTGAAGTAATAAGTGTTGTATTGTGTTATTATTATTATTACTAAATATTTTTAAACCTTTCAACTGTGACTGTTTTGTGTAAAAGTAAGTTAAGCTCTTAGAGTACATTGCATGTATTTGGTGATACTATCCAAGCCACTCCAATAGCTTTAGCCCTGGGTCACATTATTTGGATAACAGTAATATTACACAGTGAAAATGGTCACCCTTTGGGAAGGGCCTTACAGTAGCTAATTAGTGACTGGTGGCAGTAATTTCTACCTTTAGTCTTGAAAGAAAGGGGGCACAGCTGGAGAACCTGTGCCAGCCTTCCTCAGGAGCATCTGTGTATTTGTATAAAACTCATATCTCAGTGTGTGTGTGTGTGTGTGTGTGTGTGTGTGTGTGTGTGTGTGTGTGTGTGTGTGTGTGTGTCAAGTACTTGGGCAGGGACACGAAGCACTGGTTGGGCAGAGGGTGCTGGAGATTTTGTCTTGACCACTAGCTGAGATCTGTACCCTATAGCTTTGCCAGTGGGAAGTCTTACTGGGGATCTGGAGAGAAAGGAAGAAACCAGACCCAGACTGACTGATCTCTGTATGCTCTTAAGGGAAATTGTACTTTACTGTGTGTGTACTTGTTATCCTTCCCAATGTGCACGCCCCTCACTGGTGAGGATTGAGGCTCCTTGATTACTGGGCCAGTGCATGGGCGTCACAATCCCTTTCACACCTAGATCTCTTTCAACAACCTGTACCCCCCTTTATTACTTCAACAAACACACCCACCAGAAACTCAAACAAATACCAAACTACTGGGATTCACACTGGACAATAACCTAAAATTTTACCTGCATATCACAGGCCATCAAGGAAACTCAGTATAGGAACCCCAGTTTTTGATTAAAAAAATACTACCTGACAGACTCAAAATCCTTAGCATCATCCTGCCTTCTTCCCCCTTCTCTATGCATCACCCACATTAACCAACATTCACTCCACTCTACTAAATAAATTAGAGGCATGCCTTAACAAAACAGCCATGTTTGAAACTAATGCAGCCTACTATACACACCATGGCTTAAGACCAAAGAGGCTCAACTGGCTGTAACTGCCTGATCACCTTACATTTACTCAGCTTCAAATTGCCCATAAAATAATACACAAACAACAAACAGGTCCTTCTCAAAAAAACATTCTCAAGCACTACTCCCCACCACGTTATCTTTGCTCAAGTAAAAAGAACCTACTAATACCTTCCAAATTCCATAATAGCTGGAAACTCGCTATACTGATCCTATGTCAACAGACAGTGGAACTCCCTGCCTATCCCACTAAAACAGGACAGCTGTACATCTAGCTTCAAGCACAACCTACAACAGCATCTAGACTCCCCCAGCTCTGCTCTTGTTCACACAGACTGAAAGTCTAGAGATCAGAAAGAGAGTCAGTCACCAACCCCCAACTTTCCAGCTCTCCTATCTTAAACTGGTAATGTAAATAAATCCTACCTATATTTATAACTGTATGCTTCTTATCATTCCTTTGTACATTAAATTTGTATACTGCTATATATGTAAATACAACCTATTAGTGTACAACATTCCTACAGAAATCAAACTGTATTTTTGTAATATGTCTTGACTGTATTACCCACTGGATGACTTTAAAACTCCATTTCTACTGTTAAGAAACTGATTCTTTTTTTCTCTGTAAATTCTTTGTAATTTTTTGCAACTCTAGTGGAGCTTTTCTCCCCGGGCCCCCACAGAAAATAGTTCGGAGTTCCCAGCCAGACCATCTTGGTAAACAACAGGCAATAAATAAATAGGACAAAGTGAAATATCTACTCTGGTAGAGTTCTTAGTGGAATCTAGAATGGAAGATGTTGCTAAAAAGGATAACTAGTAGGGCATATAAAATACTGCATAACTAAGGATCAAAGGGGGTGAGAAAAGACTGGAAAGGGAGACCGGAAAAACAATTTACAAGGGAAAAGGAGGACATGCATATGGCTCCAATGTATGCAACAAAAGTTCAGACAGTTTCAGATTTTTGCTTGGAAGGGTATGTGTAGGTATTTTTATACTCCAAACATATCTCAGACATTTTTTCCTCAGGTAGACAGCAAATGTTGGAGGTATAATGGGGAAGAAAGCAGCAACTAGAATCATGTTTTTTTGGGAGTGTAATGATCTGGCAGATTTTAAAAGTTCTCTAGAGAGTACTGTGGAGCAAATAGCTGTAACTACGTAAAGGATTATTTTAAGCTGGGACACATGGCCTTACTATATCCAAGCAATTCAAGGCCCTAATAAGTTTAATTGAACTGGTTGCCAAAAAAGCAATAACTAGAAAATGGAACTCAAAATCTAAACCAACAGCACCTGAAGTATTAAAACATTGTAAATGAGGTAAAATAACTAGAAATGGGACCTTCAGAAAACTAAAGGAGCAAATTGCTTAAAAATAAATGTAATCTGTGGTAATAATACAAGCAAAATAATGTTCAGGAGGGGCGAGGTTAAAGGGAAGGCTGGAATTAAGCAATTTATGTAATGTTCGACTAAATGAGTGCTACAAAAGAAAACAAAGGTATAATGTATGTAAATGAAAAAATGTTTTTTTTTCCTATTAATGTGTGCGCCTATGTCTTAATTGATTATTTAATAAAGATGTTCAAAAAAATTTTTTTTCAGAAGAACAGTATGTAGAGGAAATAAAGTTTAGTGAACAAGTCAGCCAACAAGACTGGAGACTTTCCCTTTTAATTTTCTAACAACAAAGCCCAGAGGGAATTTTGATAGGGAAACCTCGTCTAGTACTTCAAAAGAAACCAAAGAGTAACAAAAAATGCATTACATGGCAAGAGTCAAGAATACCTTTGACTCAAGCCAGAAACTAATGGGAGATTGTAATGATTAGAATAAAGTGAATTAAGTGGAAGAACTGTAAAACATCAACTCCACTAGATGTAGTTTAGACAAGTGAATCACAGTTCTGCAAAAAGTAGATGAAAAACAGTGACAGTTTGAAGACTGTGTTGACATGTGAGGGAACTAAAGCATAAGCTCCACTTTATTTCATTAATATTTAGTAGGACACTGAAAGGAAGATTAAGTAAAATATTTGTGGCTATTAATATCTGCATAAGATATTCATTGTAAACCGCATGTTTTACTAACGTAAAGTAGTTCTGTATAGTATACAGCTAGAGGCATTCTAAATGCAAAGTGAGAGGGAAAAGAAGTTTTATTAGTGACTGTTAAATATGCTAATGATATTAAGATAAGTACTCTTTACTTTGATGTAACTGTCAAGGTTTTATACGAAAAGGAAAGGCTGGAAAGATGCAAGTTAGAGTGTCAAAGTTATGACCTTTAACTGCCAGGGATGTAAATACGTATTTATAATGATAAAAGCAGAATTATAAGATAACTCCGGTTTTTATAAAGGTACATAGCTGGCAGGTCCTAAGCCACGGTGGTGCAGCGGTAGTGCTGTCGCCTCACAGCAAGAGGTTCTCCTGTTCGATTCTCGGTTGGAGCGCCTTCTGTGTTGAGTCTGCATGTCCTCTCCATGGTCGAGTGGCATTCAAGAGACATGCGTGAATGAGCGTGCCTTCGTTGAAGGTTGGGCATTGGGCTGGCACCTCAGCACCATAAAAATCGACTGCCAATCATTAGCGGACTGGAGTTCTGCTGTGGCGACCCCTAACCGGGAAAAGCCGAAAGAAAAACAACAAAAAACATAGCTGGTAGGTCCTGATGGAGAAATCACTTGACAGAGTAAGCTGGGATTTTATGAGCAGGGCAATGTAAGTATTTGCATTTCTTGATGCAGTAAAGTTAATTTGAAGGTGATATGAGGGATTGGAGGCAAAGTTCAAAGTGGGAGGGGCTGCTCTTTGATAAGTTGCATCTTAACAGAAGAAACAGGCAGGGTGCCCTCTCTCCCCTTTGTTACTTGCATTATATTTAGACCTGACAAAGAAAATAAGGGACTCAGAAATTCAGGGATATAACTTGGTGTTCATGAAACCTTAGCTTTATTTGTAGATTATATTTTCTACCTGATGAAACCAGAAAAGGACATCAGTGTTGTGGAATATTTTGAGACCATTACGGGTTTTTTTCGGGATATAAAATGAATGAAGATGAAACAATGGCTATATCTATAAAATTATGCACCCACACATGTAATGGTCAAGCAATACCTGTATTTATGGGGTCATGATTAAATGAAGCATTTAGGAGTATGCAATAAAAAAGATTTTGTTATGGAGCTAAGGATATGGGGAAAGAGACTAATCAAAAGCTAATACAAAAACTGAGAAACTGGAAGCTCTTGCTTATGGTACAGATAAAAACATTTTTACTGCTCATATCTTGTTAAGTAAAAATAGAAAAGTTTGTCCAACAAAAGTGAGCTGTGAACAGAGAAGATTCTTCTTCTTGTGCTGGTGGTAAAGACCTAAGCAGTTTTTGCCAATGAAAAAAAGCAAAGGAGATGAGAGAGAACAGAGCAGATGCAGCAGAGAGAGACAGAAGAGATAGGGATGAAGGAGAACAGAACAAGAAAACAAGAAAATCAAAATCAGGCAATAATGGACTTTCATGGATTATGTCAAACTTGTAGAGGACTCTAAAGCATATGCCCTACTTAATGTCATTAATGTTTGGAGACTAAAATCAGTAACTTGGAAAATGACAAATGTGGGATTACAAAGCAATAATTATATTTGTGAAACAGGACATAACAAGAAATACTGGACTTTTTTGGGCTTTGTTAAACATGTAGGGGTGCTGAAGCATATGTCCTACTTCATGTCATTAATGTTTGAAAAAAAATATTTAGAGGTGGGGAAAAGGAGGGAGAAAGTTAACCAAGTAAAACATTTTCTTCTTAATAGTATTTAAATGGTGCATGATTTTCTTCACCAGTTATAAATTTTTGTCAGTTATTTTTAAGCGCAACAGGGATACTAATGTAAAATAGGTACTCTTGTTTTTTTCTTTTTTTTTCCCCTTCTTTCTCCTTGTTCACATTTAAAAAATGTCAGCACTGCAATGTAAAAAATAAATAAATAAATAAAAAAGATCTGGTTAAGAGAATGGTAAAAGAAAAATTAGTGTGCTTTTTTTCATTCTTGCATAGGGGAATGACTGGATTAAGACCATTAACTTTATGTAGTAACAGTTTTAACAGAAAGCAAGTAAATGAAAAAAAAAAAACACTGAATACTGTAAGGCTTTTTTTTTTCTAGAAAACAGTTTTGTATCTGGTTCATGTCTCTAGCAGACAATCTGATAAAAAGAAACAGCTTGGAGAAAATGTTTTCTGAAAGCATTCAAGTGTTTTCCCAGCTGAAAGCGATATAAAGACAAAGCAAAACTAGACAGCATTTAATAGAATCATAGGCTCTAACATGGATCTTAGCATGGGTAATCTTTCTTCCTGATAAGCTAAAATCTGTCTGTGTGGCTGTCAGTTTGGAACATTTGTTCCTATTAGCAGAGTAAAATTTCAATATCTGAAGATGTACATAGTATTTTGTTTTAAAGTTAATAGTTTTTAGGGGGTATTGGGTGTGTCTGCATATTTTTGTTTGAGCGTTTTCAATTAAACAAAAAGCTCTGCAAGATGTGACAGGCTCAAATGGAGAAGACAAGAAACAATTACATAAAAGATTAACAGCAACACACCAAACAGCCAATGCCTTTCTTCACTTTATTTGGACCTGGTACCTCGGCAGTTCGCCTTCAAGGATCACATTTACTTGCTACAAACTGTTAGTTTTTATAGCACATATCCAAACAATTAAGCAATAATTCAATTAGTACAAAATTTCTTTTAAAGTGACCTTGTCAATAACAATATTCTGCACATATTATAGAAAAAATACAAACAAAAAATAATACCCATAAATTCATTTTTGAATAGAAAACTCATTCTTTAAAAGATAAAAATTCATTTTATATACCAAAACATTATACATATTATTCAAAAAAATTTGTTATAAAACACACACACACATATATATTTTTTTATTATGTTATTTTGATTTTATATGTTTTTAAATATTTTTTCAAAAATTATATCTCAAATGTTTTGAAATAATTATTGTTTTGTTTTCATTTGTATATTTCATATGTTCTAAGTCCATCATATCCCCAATTCTAAATTTAAACCATATGGCCTTAAAGTATTGAACTTATGTGCAGAATATTGTTATTGACAAAGTCACTTTAAAAGAAATTTTGTACTAATTGAATTATTGCTTAATTGTTTGGATATGTGCTATAAAAACTAACAGTTTGTAGCAAGTAAATGTGATCCTTGAAGGCGAACTGCCGAGGTACCAGGTCCAAATAAAGTGAAGAAAGGCATTGGCTGTTTGGTGTGTTGCTGTTATAGTTTTTCTGTTGCTGTGTTTTTGTTTACATAAAAGATTAACCTGCCAAACAGTGCATGCATGTAACAGAAAAGCTGGAACTAGACATTTAACAAAAAAGCTGTTATACATAAAAGCTGAGAATTATAATAACCCTAGGATATGATTCTTTCCATGATGTCTTTAAAATGTTAATGGTCTCACAGATAAATACAGAAAGGAAGAGTAGTGAACTATATTAAAATGTAGAGTGTAAATGGCTATGCTACAGGAAACGCACTTGGAAAGAAATGAACGTGTGTATTTCATAAAGAAAGGTTTTCAGGATCATTACTCAGCAGAATACCTGGGGCAAAGGAAGAGAGGGATACTTATATTAACTGCAAGAGGAGCTCCAGCAGTAATACAAGAAGATAAAAAAGACAATAATGGTAGATTTGTAGTACTAAGTTGCTGCTAGAACAGGAGGAGGATTACACTGCCATGTGTTCAACGGAAAACTGCTATAATGGAGCTCAAGAACATTCTGGGAGAAATGATCAGCTTAAGGCAAAGAATATTACTTACAGGTGGAGAGTGGAATCTCATTTGCAACACTGAGGATGTATCTGGGAGGCCAAGAAAGGAAAATAACGAAGGAGGATAGATTTTCTAAAGACATTTATGAAACTATTTTGGCATGGAAGATGGGAATTCAGTACTTGGAGTTTGGAATGAATTTACATATTCCCAAAGATGCAACTGGGCTAGGCTACACAGAATTTACATTTCACAGGAACATGTGCATTTAACTGAGGGTCCTGATATACACCCAGTAACCATTTCAGATCATGCACCAATAATAACTAAAATAAAAGTACAGGGTAATGAAATAAAAATGAGACACTAGCGCTTTTCACATATCTGTTGAAAAGGCTGGAATTTAAGGAATGGGTAGTGGAGATTATTCAGGAGCTATTAGAGAAAATAGAAATTTCTTCTGAAAATATAGCTAGGGAGTCGCATAAAATTAAGGTGGAGTTTAAAAATAGGGTGGAAATACACGAGAGAGCGATGTGGTTAAGTAAGAATTACTTAGAGGGACTGACAAATGTTTTTTTTCAAGTATTACAAAACGAGAATCTCACAGAACAAGAGTGGCGGCAACTGCAGAATGCTAAGCAGAAAACAAGGATTACCTCAATAATATGCATGAGTTAAGAAAGACTGCTGTTAAGCAACTGTTTTTGATAATAATCCTAGAGCACAAAAATGTTTAGCACGACGACTTAAACAACAAAAAGTAGAAAGGGCAGTCACCAACCTTAGAAAGCCTATATAACAAGGAAGATAACTAGGGATCCAGTATAAGTATTAGAAATACTTTGGAAATTCTATGAAAGTATAAAGCACAGAAATATGGAAATCAAGAAAAAAATAAATGGAAATGTTTATGGAAGAATTCAATATGCCATGGTTAGAGGTAGAGGAGGCTCAATTACTAACAGTTAGGATACAAGGAGATGAGATAAAAATGATGATGTATAACCAATCTACAGGAAAGGCCCCAGGAATAGATGGTATTACTGTGGAAGTTTGGAAGATAGGAGGGAAAAACTGAAAGATCTGGAAGGTTTTGTTTAACAGCATTTTACACGGAGAAGTACCAACATCCTGGAAGAAAGTGGTAGTAGCTAATACCTAAAGAGGGTAAAGATCCAGATTCATACAGGCCCATTTGAATACTAAATCACATTTATAAATGGTTTATGTCAATAATGCCAAAATTGATAAGATATGGATCAATGTGTTTTTGTGGAGGGGAAGGTAACATCTGACAACAGAAGAGTGATAATCCAGAGGAAGGCAGAATATAAGAAAATACCAATGTTGTTGGTGGGTCTTTGTGCACAGAAAGCATTTGACAGAGTAAGCTGGGAATTTATGAGCAGAGCAATGTAAGCATTTGCATTCCCTAATAAAATTATAAGGCTGATTAGGTAGATATATGAGGGACTGGAGGCGAAAATTGAAGTGTCTGGAGTCCTCTCTGATAATCTTTGCTTGAGCAGAGGAACCACGCAGAACAGTCTTCTAGACCCTTTGCTATTTGCATTATATTTGGAACCACTAGCAAAGAAAATAAGGGACTAAAATTCAAGGATACAATTGGTATGGTAGTCAAGAAAAGCTGGCCCTATTTGCAGATGACATTTCATACCTGACAAAACCAGAAAGGGACATTACAGTGCTGTGGAACATACTGAGACAGTTTCAAACCTTTTCAGGATACAAAAGAAGTTAAAACAAAATCAACAGTGGTAAATTATGTACCCACATACACACTGGTTCAGTAATATCCATACTCTTAAATACTTCACTTTGATAATACCACCAGTGTGGCAGCTAAGGATATGTGGGAGAACACTAAACAAAAGATAATACAAAAACTGAGAAAATGGAAGGTCTGTTATATGAATATGGACAGTAAGATACAAGCAGTCAAAATGTTTTTAGCTCCTTTAGTCTTATACACAGGTCAGGCAAATTTTTTATCAGCCAGAGTAAACGTTGTGAATAGCAATAAAGAGCTGAAAGATTTTATCTGGGAGGGGAAGACAGCAAGTGGGATAAGCTTATTCTTCCAATAGAACAGAGAGGATTGGGATTACCAGAGTTGAAGGGGTATTTCAGAGCAACGCAGTTAAGGCTTCTATACACAGCACAAGCAGAAAACTATAATTCAAAATGGAAAGTGATGGTGATGAAACAGGGGAAGCTCAGGAGAGAGTGGGATTTTGGATGCAGACCTTTAAGGAGAGCAATCTTACAGAATATTATATTCATAAAGTAGCAGAAAGTATTCTAACAACTAAGCCAATATGGGAATGGAGAAAGGAGATTCTGCTGAAAGGCATGACTGCAATTAGGGATACAGACAAGAGACAAGAGGAGGCTGCAATATAATGGAGAAAACTGTCAAAGAAACCAAGGTATTGGGAGCAAGTAACTACAGTGCAAAAAGTAATAGAATGGGAAAGGCACCAAGAACATATTTGGACTGCAGGCTAGAGATTGCCTTCCCTATCAAGAATTGATAGAGTAAAAACACAGGGGACCCTAAAAGAAAGACCAGCACTGACAGAGTTTTTAGTAGAATCTAGAACAGAAGTCACGGTTAAGAAAGAAATAATTAGTACAGCATATAAAATAATGCGTGTTAACTATAACAAATCAGAGGAGATTAGGAAGGGAGATTGGAAAAGCAATTCACAAAGAAACAATGGGGGATATATGTATGTCGCCCAAATATTCAACAAAATCTGGAAGATTTAGGATCTTTACCTGGAAGTGTTTACACAGGTATTTTTATACCCAAAGCACACTCAAAATAATTTTTTGTCAGGTAGACAGAAAACGGAGGTGTGATAGGGAAGAAATACGTAACTGGAAACAAATTTTCTGGGAGTGTAATGAGTTGGCAAACTTTAAATATTTCCTGCAGACTGCTCTGTCAGAGATGCTGGGTGAACAAACTGGAGTAACTAGGAAAATTATTTTTTTTGAGCTATGGTACAGAATCGGAATTGCCTAGACACAGTAAGGCCTTGTTGAGTCTAATTATGATGGCTGCCAACAAAACAATTACTAGAAAATGGAAATCAAAGTCTAATCCAGCTTTACTAGAAGTAGCGAAGACTAACAGATATAAAACTGGAACGGAGATCTTTAGAAAAGGGTAAGAACAAATTACATAGGAAAAAAATGGAAAATGTGGGATGTATACATGCAGAGGAAGAACAAGGTTTAAAAGAAGGCAGGATTTGAATGAGCTATGTAATAGCTGACTGACAATGACTAGATACATTAAAAGGGATGTATAATGTTTGCAGCTACAGTTGCGTCGGCAAGGTTTGTAATGTTTGCAAGTAAGATTCTGTCGCTATGGTTTATTTTCATTTATATAAATGTAAGGCTGCCTGTGTCATACATGATAATTTAATAAAGATGTTTCTTGTTATTAAAAAAAGAGGGGGGCTGGAATTTATTAGATGAAGCTGGCAATGGAACCAAGGGATTGGAAACAAAGAAAATAATAGAATGAGAAGAGGCTAAGAAGACATTTGGGTAGCAGCCTAGTTACTGCCTTCCCTATCAGGGATTGATAGAGTACAGACAAAGAGAAAAAGATAGAGGGATCCTAAATGAAAGACCTGCACTGGTTGAGTTTTTAATTGAATCTAAAACAAAAGCTGATGTCAGAAAAAAAGAAGTAATGTACTCACCATAACGTTCCATGTGAGTTGTTCCATCTCGCCTTCATTCTTCATTGATGGGTTCGAAGCCGATCCTTGGCTCCGACACGCTTGATTAGCAAAGCTCAAAGATTACAAGTAGCTCGAGATCAAGCCCCTTATCCCATGATGCACTGCTGGAATTACCTCAGATCTTGTTTGCTGCGTGTACTATATCCTAGTAAGAGGACTAATCTCTCCAGACAGGAAGAAACCTTGACTAACCAGGCTGAAGCCAGTTTCCAGGTCAACTGTCTGCCAGGTGGGGGAAGGAAGGAGGTACGTGAGAATGAAGGTGAGATGGAACAACTCACATAGAACATTATGGCGAGTACATAATTTCTTTATGTGAAGTTGTTCAATCTCGCCGTTCATTCTTCACTGATGGGTAGCGTCCCTAGCACCCTAAATCCTGGGTGGCTCAAGGGAGTACATGTTTCAGGACCGTAGAACCAAAGGAAGCCCTGTCCCTGGAGGCCTTGTCCACTCTGTAATGAGTGATAAAAGTGTGAGGCTTAGACCAAGTGGCTGCAGCACAGATATTAAGTAGTAATTTGGCTTGAAAGGTCGAAGTAGAAGAGACTGCTCTGGTTGAATGCGCCTTCACTTTATGCAACAAAGACCTATTAGCAGATGAGTAAGCGTAGGTGATACAATCTGAAAGCCAATTAGAAAAGGTTGTTTTAGCCACTGGTCTACCTTCTCTGGCTTCAGAGAATGGAACGAAAAGCTGGTCTGACTTTCTGAAGTCTTTAGTTCTGTCCAGATAATATCTAAGCTGTCTTTGAACATCAAGTTTGTGCAGCATGTATTCTAATTTGTTGGCATGGTTGGGGAAAAAAACAGGCAACTCAATAACTTGACTAATGTTTGTCTCAGAACATACTTTAGGCAAAAAGGAAGGGTTAGTCCTAAGGGATACTCTGTCAGGATGAAAAATCATATAGGTGGGCTTGATAGATAATGCCTGAAGCTCTGACACTCTGCGGGCAGAGGTAATGGCCACTAGAAAAATAGTTTTCCATGACAGAATCTTGAGTTCACAAGATGATGCTGGTTCGAAGGGAGAAAGAATAATACAGGATAGCATGAAATTCAAGCTTCAGGGAGAATAAGGAGTCTTCATTGGAGGTCTCATGTGAAAGGTACCATTGAGGAAGGCCTTGGATAACTGGTGTTGCATAATATTCAGTCCATCAATACCTAGATGAAAATTAGATATAGCTGTGAACTGGACCCTAACGGTAGCAGCTGCCGCTCCTCCATGAAAAATCTCGCTCAAGAATTCTAGTATGGATGACAAAGGAACTTGGTTAAGGATCAAGGTTTTTGTTAGAAGCCCAAATGAAAAATCTTTTCCAATTACTACGATACAATATTCTGGTGGAAGGTTTGTGGGAAGCCAACAAAATTTGACTTGTGCCATCTGAAAGATTATGAAGCCTGGCTATACGGGGAACTGGAGCAGCCAAGCAGTTAGCTTCAGTGACTGCAAGGAAGGATGGAGGTCCCCTGATGGGTGTGTCAAAAGGTCTGGAACTGGGTCCAGGGTCCATGGATCCTCCAAGAGAGGATGGTAAAGAAATGCAAACCAAATCTGCCAAGGTCAATAAGGGGCTATAAGAATGACAGACCTTCCCAGCGACTTTGCTTTCTGTAAAAATCTGGATATCAGTGTAATTGGGGGAAATGCATAGAGGAGACCCGGGGGCCAATCGTGTACGAGTGCATCCCTCGGGGGTTCTCCTGGAGGGGGTATACGGGCAAAATAGCTTCTGCATTTGATGTTGATGTTGGTGGCAAAAAGATCACAGCAAGGCTGGCCCCATTTGCAGAAAATCCTGTCTGCAATCTCCTGTTTGAGGGACCACTTGTGTGACAACAAAATTGCCCTGCTCAGCTTGTCTGCTATCACACTGGATCTCCCCGGGATGTGCGTTGCCAACAGAAAGTGCTGGGATGACACAGCCCACTGCCAAACTCTGAGGGCTTCTCGGCAAAGAGGGTAAGACTTGGTCCCGCCCTATTTGTTCAAATACCAGACCACTGACATGTCTGTCTGTATGGCAATTGTTCCTAGAGGGAAGAGTCCTGAAAGTACTGCAACGCCAGAAGTACCGCTTTCATGTCTAGGACATTGATATGCAATTGTGACTCTTGATCCGTCCATGTGCCTTAAGCAGTCTTTCCCTGAAAATGCCCCCCCCCCCAATCCGGGAAGCGTCTGTGCTCACAGTGGCTACTGCAGGGAGGAGTACAAAGGGGTGTCCTATTGTGACATGTAGAGACGTCAACCACCTCTGAAGATCCCTCTTGCAAGAGTTCGTAATCAGAATCATATGGTTCAATGGCAACTCCTGGTAAGACCATTGAGTGAACAGGAGCCATTGAAGAATCCGCATATGCATCCTCGCCAGCAGAATGGCTAAAATTGCTGCCGCCAACAAACCTAGTACTTTAAAGGCATCTGCGGCTGGAGTTCTGTTCTTTGACACCAATGAAGTGATGTGTTGGTGAAGAATTGATACCCTTTTGACTGGAAGATGCAGAGTGGTGGTTGAAGTGTCTAACTCTGCCCCTATAAAGACAATATGCTGCGATGGTGACAAGGCAGACTTTTCAAAGTTGACCGTAATGCCAAAGTGGTTGCAGAGTGTCAGAGTGGATTCTGTTGCCTGAATCAGTTGATGCCTGGTGGTGGAGGTAAGGAGCCAATAGTCTATGTACAGAAACACCTGGCATCCTAGATGCCTCAGCTGAGCCGTGACCACTGCCATACATTTGGTAAACACTCTGGAGGCTGTAGTGAGACCAAAGGGCAGGGCTTGAAAGTGGTAGTGACTGGCTCCCAGCCGGAAACACAGATGATCTCTGGATGGTCTGGCCATTTTTATGTGGTAGTACGCATCCTTGAGATCGATCGAGCACATCCAATTGTAATTCCCTAAAAAGGGAAGTATGGACTGAAGTGTGACCATCCGAAATTTCTCTTTTTTCACAAATTGGTTCAGTCTGCTGAGCTCCAAAATGGGTCTCCAGTCCCCTGTTTTCTTGAGTAGGTTCCGAATCCTGTTTGGTCTGCTGGGACTGGCTGGATGACTACAGCAACTTGCGGACATCTGTGGTTGCTTGTTCCCTGTAACTGGGTGGAACATCCGGGATTCACTTGACGGGAATGGGTGGAGCGGAGAACGGTATGAAATACCCTCTGGAAATGATGCTTTGTACCCATCTGTCATTTGTTAATACCTAGCCAGGCTTCTGGGTACAAAGATAAGCGACCCCTGACCGCCTCCAGAGCCGGACAATCGGGCCTCCTCTCAGGAGCGCTGGTAAGGTTGGCCAGAGAAGTGATCTCTGTCACCCTGGTGTTGTGGACCCCCTCTTTCGTGAGGGCGGCATCTACCATTACTACCCCCTCCTCTGCCCCTGGAGGGAGGTTCTCCACGTGTGCAGTGAAAGGCTCCTTGTGCTTTCCGGAACCACATCTTCCCCTACCCTTTGGGAAAAGGCCGAGTAGGGGTGGAAAACCGGACTCTGACAGCAGACAGAGTCTTTCCCTCCTGTTCACACCTGGTCAATGTTTCCTTTAACTTTGGCCCAAACAAGGATGAGCCATCAAACGGGGTGTTTACAAAGACTTGAAAAGCTCTGCAAAGGAACAGAGGCGCATCCAGGCATGCCTGCAAAGAGCAATCCCTGTACCTGCAGCCCTACTCGAACCATCAGCTGCATATGATATGAGGTGCATGGATGAGTTCACAGTGGAATTAAGGGTAGCAAGCTGGGCCAAAACTTTGTCAGTGACGCCTGCAGCTACAGTACCCTGAAGAGAATCTCCCAGCTGCTTAAGATCATCTCTTTGCAGTCTGGTAAAATGGGTCAGATAGTTCAGTGATCGCAGAGTGAAAGTCGCTGAACTGAACATGTGTTTCCCATATCTATCCATGATCCTGGACTCTCTGTTAGGAGGATGGATAGACGCAGAAGTTTCTGACAATTTCTTTTTTGTGGCCACTGCCAGCACCATGGCATCAACAGGAACTCCTCTGGACAGAAAGGATTTATCCACGGGGGCAGAAATAAATTTATTAGGCCTCTGAGGGACAGGCTCCATGGACTCCAGCGACTCCCACGCCCTAAGAGAGACCAACTGCTTCAGCTCATCGTAGGATGGAAACACCCAGGAGGTGGAAGGTTGAGACCCAAAAGCCTTCAGAAGAACAGACTCATCCTCAGTAGGGCTTATGGACTGCCAAATCACCCCTCTGCCGAAGGATCTCAAGTATCTCCGCATAGGAGATGTCCTCAGAGGGGGATTGAGGGGACCCTTCTGACTCCTCCAAGTCGGTGTCAGGGACTCCTGTGGGGAGTCCAAGTGCCTCCTCTTGCATAGTCTTTTTCTGGGTACTTCCTCGGTGGGGACTTCTGGGGAAGTCTCAAAAGAGCAGGGAGCACCCAGTGGGGCTACCTGAGGCTCTGGGTCTCTACCCTTGGGGTGACCAATGGTAGCAGAAGCAGACACAAACACTTTAAGGGAATAAGAGGCCAAACCTGGTGATGAGGAAGTCTTTGGAGACAACACTCACCTCATGGCTTCAAAAGCATCATGTCTCCGATAAGGAGCCGTCGACGGACCCGAAGAGACCACGATCCCCTCCCGTACTGATGCCGTGGGCTCCAAGCCCGAGGTAGGAGCTGAGCTCACCCGAGCCGAAGCCCCGAGAGGAAGAGTCGGCACCAAGTCAGTGCAACTATCCTCCCCGGATCCAACAGGGGAGCGTCGGCTCCTAGAGTCCCCGGTTGGCACTGAGGACATCCGAGCAGATGGAGCAGACGATACTGGAACAGCTGTCGGCTCCAAGGGTTCTACAATCATCCAGTCGGCCTCCTCCAGCTCCAAAGGATCGGTACGGCTCGGAGGAGTAGTCAATTCAGGAAGTGTGGTCT
This sequence comes from Protopterus annectens, assembly GCF_019279795.1. NCBI lineage: Eukaryota > Metazoa > Chordata > Ceratodontiformes > Protopteridae > Protopterus > Protopterus annectens. Next base: position 508,784,352 of record NC_056750.1, read on the forward strand.
TCAGTTCCGACACCAGGGTCGGAGCTGACAACAATTTAGCTAGGCCTGGTGCCATTAATAGCTTCTGTACCAGCAGATCCATATCCAAATCTGAAAGGCTAACAGATGACCTGGAAGAAAGCACTGATGGTGCCGACTGGAAAAGTGGAGAAGAGGGAGTCTTGGAGACTGTTTCCAAGCCAGAGCCCCAGCTCCGAACAGACTGTCGGCTCCGAAGGCTGTGGAGCCGAAGTCACAGTATATTCCACTTTTTTTTGATTTTTTTGTCTTAGACTCAGAGGAAGATTTTGATGATTTGCTGGCCCCATCCTGGTCAGACAAAGCTTCTACAAAGGGGTGCTTAAGGATACCCCAATCAATGAGCTTCCTTTTTCTCTCAGCCAGCACCCTTGTAGAAAAGGAGTGGCAGATACAGCAGGACTCCTGAAGGTGCACCTAACCCAAACAATAAACGCACTGAACATATGTAACGATCACAGACATTTTTAGTCCGCAGTCTGGACATTTTTTAAAACCAGACTTTGGAGTTTTCTCATCCTCAGACATATCATCTTAATTAGAAAAACAACAACTATGAAGAACAACTTTGACAAACACCCAAAGGGGCCACTCTAGATATAATACAATAATAGAATGTTAACATATACTCCTAGCTAGCCTAAACCACTATAGGTCAAGGCTAGGAAGCAAAAAGTCACAAATAACTTGGCAAAGCTATAAATGGGAAAGGGGGACACTTCTAAATAGTCTAACTATATCTAAGAATATATATATATATATACACACACATATATATATATATATATATATATATATAAGAGAATAAAAATGAAGAAAACTTGCAAATATGCAGAATATCCCACAAAAAGTCTCGAGCAATGCTGGAACCCAAGAGATCAGTGCCGCGACAAACTAGATCTGAGGTAATTCCAGCAGTGCATCATAAGATAAGGGGCTTGGTCTTGAGCTACTGGTAATTTTTGAGCTTTGCTAATCGGCCGTGTCGGAGCCATGGATTGGCTCCGAACTTATCAGTGAAGAATGAATGGCGAGACTGAACAACTTTACATTGGATAATTAGTAGGGCATATAAAATACTGCTTAACTATAGGAATCAATCAGAAGAGGTCAGAAAAGACAGGGAATACAGGTTATATATGCAGTTCACAAAAAAAAACAAAGAGGACATATGTATGGCTCCCAAACATGCAACAAAGTCTAGAAACCAGGATATTTTCTTAGAAGTGTTTGAATAGATACTTTTATACCCCAATCAGATTCATGAATTTGTTCCTCGGGTAGATGGCAAACATTGGAGGTGTGCTGGGGAATTCAGACATTACTGTAACATATGTTTTGAGAGGGTAACAAGATGGCAGACTAAAAAATCCCAGCAAAATACTCTGCAGGAATACTGGGCGAGCAAATTAGTTTGATCTGGGATACAGGGTCTGAATCACCTAGATATAAATAAAGCCTCAAGTTTAATTCAGGAGGTGGCTAAAACAGCAATTACTTGAAAATGGAAATAAAAATCTAAATGAACTATACTTGAAGCAGTGAATACTGTAACAGAGATAAAAGAATAGAAGTGGGATCTTTAGAAAAGGATAGGAGTAAATTACATAGAAAAAAATGGAAATTGTGGGAAAAATACATGCAGAAAAATGTTTTGGAGGAGGAATGAGGTTTATGAGAAGGCAGGAATTGAATAATTTATGTAATGCTGCCTAGAGTTGCCTAGATTACAGGATATATAATGTTTGCAAATGTTAACTTAATATGGTTTGATTACTTCTATAAAAAAGTAAATTTGCATGTGTCACAAATGATAATTCAATAAAGGTATTAAAAGATACTACTGATACATCATTTAGTACTCAGCATTTTTGAAATCAGTCTACTAAACTCCTTCTGTTTGGTTTAAATTTTGATGAATTCTGTTTACTGCATGTATTATGAACAAACCTGTTATACTGAACTGACAAGTTATTCCTTGAAAAATTACAGCAGAAGGCATGATAATGCTATAGGGGAAATGCTTTTTTCCCCATAAATGCTTATTTTGGTTTGTGTGTATGTTAGAGGTTCTAATGTGCAAGGCAGCTCTGGTTCACTATATATCACAGTTTTCCAATAAAAGGGGAAAATTTGTGCAGAGTCTAGAAATGAAGAGCCCTTCCTTTATAGCTATGTTTTAGAACAAAACTTCTAAAATGAAAAATTAAAATGAGATATGAATTGTATGGTAGGGCAAAGCTGAAAGTGGAGTCAATACAGTAAGCCTCAAAGCATGTAAAGCATAAAAGGTTAATATAAACTTGCACAGTTGATAATCTGGTTATAGTCAGACTGTTGATATGATGAATCATTATATTTATTGGATTCTCTGGGTGGCACTGCACAAACATCATAGAAATCATAGAATAATATGTAGCAGATTTTATGAACATCTATAAACTCAAAACTGATAGATCTAATGTGTTGCTGGGGCCTTCACAGAAGAACAAAGTGAAGCTATACTACGACTTAGTTTTTGGGGAAGTGGAATACAGAATGTTCTCCCTTATTAAGTAGCTGCTGTTGCCATGTGCAGACATCTCAGTATTGCATCCTAGTAGACGCTTATGGTTCGTTCATGGCAGTAATTAATATTTGAGTTTATTAACAGTGAAGGACTTAGTTTTTGTGTAACCAGTGAAAATGCACTTGAGGGATAGGTGTACTTTGAGTTCTAGTAATAATAATATGATCAAGGATGGAATATTTGCATCATATTATGGAATATATTTTTGTCATGGAATGTGAAATGGGCTTGCTTCTTTGGTGGAGAGAGAGAGAGAAGATTTTTGCATAGATTATCAAGATAATCCCAGCTATACTCGTTTCCCCTTACAAGAGGGGCCTGAAAACTAAAAGCATTAAAAGTTAAGAATGGCAATGTTAAAGACTATTACTCTGTATGTGATCCAGGCACAAATATAGAAGTTCTCAATGTTCAGGCATCTTGTGTATAAAAATGAGAATACACACAGTGATAAGATGGCAAGATATACAGTAAGGGAATGCATGAAGGAATGCAAATTAAAAAGTGAATGTTTATAAACTTTCTGCTAAAACTCTGGTTGATTTATCATCCCTACTAGAGAGACAAGTAGCTTTGACTACTGACAGGGGTATACAAATTTGGCAAGGAAAATAAAACACCGTTATGGAGACTCAAAATTACAGTGTGGCTTGAGAATGTATACAGTACTTCACAGATCCTCCTCACAATAGTATATGAATGGGGAAGGACTTACCAGATGTATATAGATTGCAGGATGGTACAATGATTGAATATACAATATCCTTCCACCTCCCCCCCATTAAAATCTACTGCAGAATGTAATGCAATGTAATGTATTAAACAGGAACATGCTTACATGACTGGGCTTTTGTTAACATTTCCAAGCTTGGTCTCAGATAATATCCTGGTTTAATAACCTTGCTGTCAAACTACTGAAGTGATAATTGATTTCAAAGAGGAAACCTTTGAGAAATGGTCAGGGGAGTTTGTGGAGATGTTTACACAACAGAACAGAGCTTAGTAATGCAACAGGAAGAGTTTAAAAGTGAATTACAGTATCATGTGAAGCAGTACATATTCAATAGAACTACTTTAATAATGCACCATCACATCTGAAGCCTTAACAGCTAGCTTAATGTTTTAGATTTGTAGCAAAAAGGTGGCAAAAACTAAGCATCCTACTACTGGACTACTTACAACTGTACATTTGAGAAAACTTATGGAGTAATGCATTATATGAAGTTAATGGAATAGATAAAGATTTTACAGGAATCTGCAATTTGATACTGCAGATGTTCCAAAATAAGGAGAGAGAGCTGTTACTTTCCCCAATAATAATCGAGGACACTCAAAATAGTGAAGGCAGCAAAAAAAGAAAAAAAACTTGAATAGATGTACTGCCAATGAAGATATTCTGAAGAAGTTCTGTATGTAAAAAGAACGAAAGCACTAAAACTACTACTGCTGTGTTGATAGTTTTTTTTTTTTTACTTACTCGGTACCTCTGTTACTGAAGTAACCAGAGAGATTGCGTTTTATTAAGTCTTTTTTGTTCCCTTGGTGCCTTTTTTCATGTATGTTCCCAAATACCTCTTTCTTCCCAGTCACACCTCCAACATTTGCTGTCTACCTGAAGAATAATTCTCTGGAGTCTACTTGGGATATAAAAATATCTATGTCAACATTTACAAGCAAAAATCATAAATCATCTAAATTTTGTTGCATATTTAGAATTTATATTTCACAGGAACATGCTCACTTATTTGAAGCTCTCGAACCACACCCAATAACCATTTCAGATTATGTGTAAATAATAACTAAAACAAAAACAAGGCAATGAAATAAAAATGAATTACTGGAGCTTTTCCACCTATCTGTTGAAAAGACAGCAATTTAAGAAATGGTTTTCGTAAATTAATCGTGAGCTATTCAAAGCTGGCTTGGGATCCAGACTCAAATACTCAGGAGAGGAAAGGCTAGAAATGGTGTAGGAATTGTGGTAAGAGAGATGCGTCAGAAGGCAGTGAGGGATATCATCAGAATTAATGAGACTCATGGCAATCATACTCCAGTATAATGACAGGGCAATAACTCAATCTTAGCCTATGCCCCACAGCAGGGTTGTGATAGTGAGGAAAAGAGTGCATTCAGACAGCAGCTGCGGGACCTACTAGATAAAGCAGAACAACATGAATTGGTGTTGATAATGGGTGACTTAAAAGCACATATCGGGGACAGACAGAACAGGATACGAGGAATGCCTAGGTCCACATGGGTGGGGCAACAGGAATAAAGGAGGAGCAACTGTTCTAGACTTCTCTCTGGCAAATGGCTTGATAGTAGCCAACACATGGTTCAGAAAGACAGACAGTCACAAGATCACATACAAGAGTAGCCAATATGCAGCTCGGGTAGACTTCCTCCTAGTAAGGAAAGGCACTGGGGTAGAATCCATGATTGCAAAGTCATCCCCAGTTTAACAGTCAGCCAACAGCATAAACCACTAGTTGCCACAATCAGCTGCAAGCAGTGGTCAGAAAAGGCTCTAAGGTCAACAGAGACCAGGTTGAAGACTTGGAAGTTGTCTGGAGAGAAAGTACAACAGTTCAAGGAATTACTCAGGGCTCTAGCACCCCAAACAAGAGGAGGAAATAGATGGAGTTGAACAAGAATGACAGTGCCTAAAAACAGCATGTGTTAGAACTACAGAAAAGATATGTGGACGAGTCAGGTATGGAAATAAGGTATGTAAGGAAAGCTGGTGGTGGAATGCAGAAGTCCAAGAAGTCATCAAAAGAAAGGAGGAGTGCAGGAAGAAGTGGAAGACAGAAAAGACTGACCAGGCTAGGAAGGACTACTGGTTGGCTAACAAAGAAGCTAAGAAAGAAGTTGCAATAGCATAGAATAGGGCATCGGAGGGAGTCTATCAACTTCTGGAAAGTGACTCAGTAAGTGGCACAAAGAAACTATATCAGGTTGCAAGGCAAAGACAGAAATGATAAGGAAGATAGTCTGACCCCCTTCATAAGGGATATTGGCAACAGCTTACTCACCAGTCCACAGGGCATCAAATGCAGATGGAAGGAGTATTTCCTGCAGCTTCTGAATGAAGTAAACCAAGAAACAGCCTACGATGAGAGAAGAGGAGGAACTCACCCTAGAAGTAAGAACAGCACTACGGAAAATTAAGTCAGGGAAAGCAGCAGGCTCAGATGAGGTCACAGCAGATATGATAAAGATGCTGGGTGAGACAAGGGGGAGATGGCTCCTGAGGGTACTAATAGCAGTGTGGAGAGAAAGGCATATCCCAGATGACTGGCGAATAAGCATACTCACACCAGTGTACAAGAACAAAGGGGACATCCACTACTGTGGGCAGTACAGAGGCATCAAACTCCTATCACACTGCATGAAAGTTCTGGAGAAGGTGATTGACATATGGATATGGAGAGTAGTAGAATGTAAGATGGGAGATGAGGAGTTCAGATTCAGATCAGGATGCAGCACAACTGATCGGATGTTTGCAGTGAGACAGATGCTTCAGAAGAAGCTAGAAATGAGGAGCGAGTCTAACTGGTCATTCCTAGACTTGGAGAAAGCATATAACAAGGTCCCAAGAAAGCTGATCTGGGAAGTACTGCAGTGGTTTTAAGTCTCAGAAACAATAGTATAATTAGTGCAGGCTATGCACAAGGACCTAATGACTCAAGTAAGTATAGTGTTTGGCCTCACAGAAAAGATCCCAGTGCGAGTGGGTGTGCACCAGGGTTCAGCTCTGAGCCCACTGCTGTTCATATTGGTGATGGACTACATTAGCAAGCAGGTCGGAGGGGACAGATCAACAAAGTTGCTGTATGCAGACAATGTGGCATTATAGGCAGACTCTCTGCTAGAACTTCAGCAAATGTTAGGAGAATGGAATGCAAAACTGAAGGCACATGGGATGAAACTAAGCACAGATAAGATGGTGGTAATGGCAGTAAACTGGGGAAAATCAGAAGAAGCTGAGAAAAGAGATAGAAGGGAAGACAATGGAACAGGTAAACAGCTTCAAGTATCTGGGTGAGATGATTGAGGAGAAGGGAAGTCTGAATGAAGAGGTCAAAGCTAGAATCAGAGGGGCTGCAGCCAACTGGCATAGAGTGTCAGGTGTAGTCTATGACAGAAGAATGCAAAAGAAGCTGAAAAGTAAGGTGTACAAGATAGTGGTGTGACCAAGTACTACTGTATGTTACAGAAACTTAGCAGTAAAGGCAGAATAGTTGAAGAATAAACTAGAGTTGATGGAAATGAAGTGCATGAGATGAGTGGTAGGATGCACACTGTGGAATAGATGAAGAAATGAAGACATAAGAGCAAAAGCCAAAGTAGGTCCAATTGCAGAAAAGATCAAAGAGAACAGATTGCAGTGGTTTGGACATTTGCAGAAAAGCAGAAGACAATCTGGTGAGGAAGATATGGGACAGACAGGAAGAAGGTAAGAGAAAGCGAGGATGTCTACCCAAAGAGGTGGATAGATTGTGTGAAAGATCTGCAACAGTCAGGCATGAGTGTGGCTGAGACACTGAATCGAGTGAGTTGATGACAATTAAAACAATGCCTAGATCCCATGTAGAAAAAAATGGGAAAAAGGGGGCTGATGATAATTAAAAAATGGACATTTCTTCTGAAAATATAGCCAGGGAGTTGCATAAAATTGAAGTGTATTTTAAAACTAGGGTGGAAATAAAGGAAAGGGAGCTATGGTTAAGAAGTAACAAGAATTATTTAGAGGGACTGACAAATGCTTAAGTATTGCAAAATATGGAGAATCCCACAGTACAAGAGAAGGAGCAGCAACTGCAGAACACTAAACAGAAAAGGGATTACCTTGATAATATGCATGAGTTTAGAAAAAATGCTGTTGAACAACTGTTTTTGATAATTCTAGAACACAAACTTTTAGAACAATAACTAAGGCAACAGAAAGTAGAAAGAGCCATCACAAAGCATAGGGATCCTATAACAAGGTGGACAACAAAAGATCCTTGTAAAAGTACTAGAAATATTCCGGACATTTTATGAAAGTCTGTATAAAGCATAAAATATGGAAATCAAGAAAAGGTACAAATGGAAATGTTTGAAAGAATTAAATATGCCAAAGTTAGAGGTAGAAGAGGGTGAATTACTAAAGGTTAGGATACAAGCAGATGAAATAAAAATTGTGATGTATGACCAATCTACAGGAAAGTCCACAGGAATACACCACTGTATTCTTGTGGAAGTTAGGATGCTAGGATGGAAAAAACTGATAAACACTATTTTAAGAGGAGAAGTACCGACATACTGGAAGAAAAGCAGTGGTAGCTGTAAAACTAAAGCGGGTAAAGACCCATCAGGTCCAGCTTCATATAGGCCCATTAAGTACTAAACCATGACCATAAAGTGCTTATGTCCATAATGGCTAAAAGAATGGCAAAAGTAATGCCAAAATTGATAGATATGGATCAATGAGATTTTGTGGAGGGGAGACAAACATTTGATAACGTTAACAGAACACTAATGATCCAGAAGGGAAGAAGAATGTAAGAAGATACCACTGTTGTTGGTGGGTCTTGATGCAGAGAAAGCATTTGACAGAGTAAGCTAGGCCTTTATGAGCAGGGCAATGGAAATAGCTGCTTTCCCTGATAAAATTATAAGGTCGATTAGGAGGACACATGAGGGATCGGAGGCAAAAATCCAGTATGTATGCAAGGACTCTTGGCAATTTCTGGCCAACTTAAATAAGATAGAATATATGGAAGATATATTGGTCACCACAGATGTTTGTAATTTATTTTCAGTTATACCACAAGAAAGAGGTTTGGTAAGGTTGGAAAAAACAATTGCTGGCATATGGCCAGGACCAAATTAATGTAATGGTGACCTTAATGGAGATGGTGCTTAAAAATAACTATTTTTTGAAGGCCGATATTGTAAACAAGTGATGGGAGTGGTGATGGGGACCGCATGTGCCCCTATATTTGCCAACTATATAATGTCTTTTTGGGAAACTGAACATATTTTCAAGAGTGATTATAAAAATAACATAAAATACTTCACGACAAACCTGGAGGATATGTTTTTTGATATGGACTGACACTGAGAAAAAATTGGAGGAATATTTAATGTATATAAATGAGACAGTAGAATTTTCTAAGTTCATCCACGAGTTTAGTTATGATAGGGTTACTTATCTGGATGTGGACTTAAGAGTGGACAAGGAAAATAAAAAACTGGTATCTAGGATAATTCTTATTTGGATTATATAAGTTGGCACCCCTTCCATCAAAATAAGTCAATTGTCAAAGGGCAATTAGTGCGAGCAGCAATGATGGTGACCTGTAAAAATGAATTTGTTTAAGAAATTCAAAATATTTTTGGATACGTTTAGTAATAGGGGTTACCTGATAGAGCTGCTAAGTAGTATAAAAGAGGAAGTGGTAAATAAAACAACAGGAAGGGGGTTATAAACCCATTTTGGGATTGGTAAAGAATGACAGTGGTGTAACTGTGGACAATCGAGAAAAAATGGATATAAAAAAGAAGTAGCAGCATCACTAAAGGCAGAGCACATCAAAATATAAAACTCCAGAAACAAATGGTTCTGCCACCAATTCCACTTAAAAACACTTGAAACTTGAAAGTGTTTTAAGTGGAATTGGTGGCAGAACCATTTGTTTCTGGAGAAAAAATGGATATAGGCATGAGTTTTATCATGACATATAATAAAGATTCCCCTAAATTATGCCAGGCAGTTAAAAAGAATTGGAATTTCTAACACATGGATAAGACTGTATTACAGAAATTGGGGGTAGCACCCAAATTTGTTTTTAAAAGGGATCAGTCCTTTAAAGACATATTTGAACTAGGGAGCAGAATTGAAATAAGTATAACAAATAGGAATGCGGGTAATTATAAATGTGGTATGCGCTATCAATGCCCTTATGTCATAACAGGAGAAAAATTTAAGTTAAATAGTCAGGATATATTCATTAATGGGCATTATAACTGCCAGAGTAAAAATGTGGTTTATATCTCAAAGTGTTTGAAATGCCATGTATTTTAAGTTGGAAAGATGTGTAGATGATTTAAAGACAGAATATATGAGCATTTACAAGATATTAAAAATGAGAATATGAATGCTCTATTTAGGCATTTACAAATGTACAATGATCATAATTTTGGTTTTATAGTTATACGACAAATGGTTAATGTCCAACAGGGTAAGATGGTAGCTGAACATTTGGATATTTGTGAACTCAAATGACTGCTTATGTTGAATGCCACGGTATTAATGAAACCATTAGTATTAATTGTGTGCTTAAGATAAAAAATTTTAAAGGGTAGTATATTAAATGTTTAACATTTATTTATGGGTTAGTTTTAGAATCTGGTAAATATATATTAAAGTTTTAATTGGTAATTATGCAACAATAATTATGTGTTAATGGTATAAAAGTGCTGGGTTGTCTTGATGCAATAGTTCTGAAGAAGTCCCTAGCAATTTGGGATAAAAGCGCTGAAGTGTGAATAAAGTGTGGTACTGTGGCTGGTGCCCGTTCTGTTTTTGTTTGGAAAGGGAAGAAGCTCAAGAAATAAGTAGAGACTGGGATTTTGGATGCAGACCCTTAAGCAGAATGATAATAATCATGCAGAATATTATATTCATAAAGTAGCAGAAAGTATTTAAGAACTAAACCAACACGGGAATGGAGCACAGAGATTCTGCCAACAGGGAGGTCTGCAATTGGGGATACAGACAGTAGGCAAGAGGGGGCTGGAAATTTTTGGAAAAAATGGCAAAGGATCCAAGGTATCAGGGGCAAACAACTAGAAAGGGAAAGGTAATAGAACAGGAAGATGCCAAGAGTTTCTTTGGACTGCAGATCAGAGATTACCTTCCCTATCAATCAGAGTATAGGCAAAGAAAAAACATTCAAACAGTGTGCGACAGTGCAGTCAAAGGAAGACCAAGAAAGAAAATAGGCTCACGTAGCATCGGACTCTTCTGAACCACTAATATAGTAAACACTCGACCAAATTCTCGTGTGTGTGTGTGCGTGTATAATCCTTTAAGCCAACAACAAAGATGTAAATAGCCCAAAGTTGTAAGTCCTTGCAGTAAATATAAAAGCAATACTATCACGGTTATAAAATGAGTCAGGAGAAACCAAAAATGTGACAATCCGTTTAATGTGAAATAAAAGCACTCCACTCAATAAAAATTAATCTAACACACAATGGCTAAACGCTTTCGTCCCTGCTGTTGGGACTCCTTCCGAACCACTGAGTAAAAAAAATTCAGTTCTTATACAAGATTACACCAAACATGGGATGTCATACAAGTAACTTGATTTGCTGTTATGCTTTTCATCCAAGGTAATCTAAAAGTCTAGTAATAATTATCTAAAAAATGTATTCTTTATTAAAAGTAATACTTTAAAATAATAGTTTAAACAAATCACAAGTTCATACACTTTTAAAGTTACACTGCTGCTTTAAATTTGAGTACTGCAGAAATAGAAATGTGTTCATTTAACCCTGATTGCTCAGAGGCCTTTAGCCTCAACTGCTAGACTAATTCCTTAAATTCTAAATTATTTTCCCAAAAACCTCCTGGCAGGTCTTTAGGGACTACTTCTAAAATACCAAAATTGAACTTACCAAAGTTATAACATGTCAAGAAATGTTTACATAGTGCACATTATTAGTGTTGCCCTTAGTGATAAGACTAGTTATGCTCATAAATCCTAGTTTGGAATGGTCTGTTTTTCCCATGTAGAAACTGGAGCACACAGAACATAAAGCAATGTATACCACACCTCTTGTAGAGTAGAGTAGAGTAGAGGTGGCCATGTAAACTGTTCGTGGGGGTACACCTACAAATATTTCTTTAGATTGAAGAATTTAAGTACACTGGTTACATGCTCGACATCTTCTTGTACCAGTTAGATGTTTAGTAGTTACAGTATACACTGAGTGTTGAAAAATGTCTTAAATTTCCACTAGTTTTATGTATAAATCCAGGAAAATTACCTAGTTTCTATAAATAATATTCCTAATTTCTTCTCTGTGTGGCTCAAAGGTAATCACTAAGCTGTTTGTATCCTTGAAAATAAGTTCACTAACACTGAGAAATGTCTCGTTTTATAATCGTGATACTACTGCTTTTATGTTTACTGGAAAGACTTACAATTTTGGGCTATTCACACCTATGTTGTTGGCTTAAATGATTTTACACAAACAAGAGTTTGACAGAGGATTTGATTTACTATATTGGTGTTTCAAAAGAGTCTGATGCTATGTGAGTATAGTTAACGAGAAAGAAATAGGGGGATCCTAAACAAAAGACCAGCACTAGTAGAGTTTTCAATAGAATCTAGAACAAAAGCTGCCATTAAAAAAAGGAATACTTAGTAGTGCATATAAAATATCACATGACAACTATAAGAATCAAAACAGCTTAGAAAGCTTGGGAAGAGAGATTGAATAAGCAATTCACAAAACCAATGGGAGGATATATGTACATCTCCCAAATATGCAACAAAGTCTAGATGATTTAGTATCTTCACTTAGAAGTGTTTACATAGACATTTTTATACCCCAAGTAGACTACAAAGAATTTTTTCTCAGGTAGGCAGCAAATGTTGGAGGTGTGATGGGGAAGAGATAACTTGGAACATATTTTCTGGGAGTATAATGAGTTAGAGGACTTTAAAGATTCCCGGCAGACTACTCCAGCTAAAAATAATTTCCTAATTTTTAGCCACAAGCTCCCCCAATATTTCTGACAGAGTACTCCATAAGGAATTTTTAAAATATGCCAACCCATTACACTCAAGAAACCATGTTCCCAGTTACTTCTCTCTTCCCCATCACTCCTCCAACATTTGCTGTCTACCCAAACAAAAATTAACTTGTCTGCCTGGAGTACAAAAATACCTATGCAAACACTTCAAAGCAAAAATCCTAAACTTACTGGACTTTGTTGCATACTATGAAGCCATACATATGTCCTCAAATTGTTCCCTTGTAATTTTTTTCAGTCTTTCTTCAAATCTGTTCTAACTGCCTCTGATTGATTCTTCTAAATATAAAATATTTCATATGGCCTACTAGCCTTGTTTAACAGCTTCTGTTCTAGATTTGACTTACTCTACCAGAGCAGGTCTTTCGCTTAGGACTCCACTACCCATTTCTCTGCCTATACACCGATATTAATTACCTGAAAGTTAAGGCACTCTACCTGCACTCCAAATTTTTTTTGGCCTCATCCCAGTTTATTACCTTCCATTCTGCAGATATTTGCCAGGTTTCTCCAGAAAATTCGAGCCTCCTTGCCTATTTCCAGTACCCTTACTTTGTAGTCATCTCTATTAGCAAAATTAACTTTCTCCATTCTAGTGTTGGCTTAGTTCTTAGAATATTTTCTGCAACTTTACGGATAAAATATTCTGTATGGTACTTGTTAGTCTCTTTAAGGGTATGCACCCAAAATACCACTATCTCATTTTTTGAACTCCTCTTTTGCTTCATCATGATATCTTTCCACTTTGAATTATAACCCTTGGTTTGTGTTATGCAGATAACCCTTAAACTTTGTAGCTCTAAAACAGGGTCTATATTATATATTTGAAGTTTCAAAACTTCAAAGCTCAACGGAACTTTAGCTTTCAAAACAGTTTAAGAATGCTTTGGTCTAAAAGACTTGTTCAGAAAAGAATCAAGTCACTTAACACATCTATTTAAATAAGATCAAGTAACCAATCACATTTTAAATTTAATTAATATATAAAAAATACAAAAATCTAATTTACATACAAAACTCACAAACTAACTGTATGAACTAAAACTATACAAATCTACTTGTCAGTCTATTTAAAAAAAAACAATATTTATTGATTCATTTAGACCTGGGAATTTGTCAGCATTTAACTTAATATGCCACTTAGTTTCTAAATCTTCTAAATGGCTTTTATAATCCCCGCCCCTCAGATCTTGAGGCAAAAAAATCTATAACAGAAAAACTTTTTATATTTATTACAAATGAGAGTATGCTTATATAAAGCATTGTCATGATTCTTTACTTTTAAAAGCATAAAGATGTTCCTTAACAGTTTTTTTCTATGGAGCGTGTAGACATACCAATATAAAAGGCAGGACATCCTGAACATAAACCTATGTATACAATACCAGAAGTCTTGCAGGTAAATCTACGTTTCAAACAAATAGTGTAATTACACAATTCTAAACACACAAAAGAAATGTATAAAATGAACCTACAAATACTGCACATCCCACAAGTGAACATCCCTTTCTGTTTGTTTGCACAAGTCCCTTCTAAATGTGTTTCATTCTTCTCTAATAACCTTTTAAAATTCATTCTACTGATGTACATTAGGTTTTTCTCCTACAACTTTATAAACATCAGGATTACCCTGTAAAATTTTCAAATTTCTTCTTATAATTTCCTTAAAGGAACTATTATCACATGACATATCCAATAAAAACTTTGGACTACTGTTAGAAAAATGTCTCATTTATATTACTATAAACACTTTTTGTGCTAAAGTGGGCTTAAAAACAGTTTTTCTTTTTCTAATTACTTCAGTTGCAGAACATATCAAATCAGCTTCTCTGTAACCTATTTCCTTAAACATATAAATATTGACCATCTCTTTATAAAATTCATCATCCCTAGATATTAATCTAAAAGCCCGAATAAATTGTCCTTCAAGAATATTCCTTTTCATAAACATAGGATGTCCACTCTTATAATGTAGATAACTATTAGAAAAAGTCTCTTTTCTGTAAACTCTATTATCAATTGCCTTGTTTGTAAGTCCAATTCTAAGAATAAATCAAAAACATGTACATGTAATCCAGCTTCACCATTAGTGAACTTTAAAAAGTCTGAGATGTCATTTAATTCATTAATAAAAACATCATTCTCACTCTTTGAAATATCAGCTATAAAAAATAAGTCATCCACAAAACATTTATAAAAATAATATATTGTTAATCGATTTAAAGGTAAAATAGCAATTTCCCAATAACCTAAAATAAGATTTGCAAAGGATGGAGCTACAGAAGAGCCCATAGCTTCCTCCGTATCGGTTTGCAATATTCTCTAGCAAACATAAAATAATTATTTTCTAAAACTAATTCCATTAATAAACAATATAAAACTTCCTTATTAGAAATTTTTTATTAAAAAGAAACTTAGAGCTTCAATCCCCTTGCCTTGTGGGATACAAGTCAATAATGAACACACATCTATTGTTATCTTAACATTCTCGAGTATAATCAAAAATGATAAAAAACTTCTTTAACTTTTCTAACAAGTCCCAAGAATCCATTATATAAGAAGCCATCCCTTGTATTAAAGGATTAAAAATAAAATTTAAATACAAGGCTATTCCTTCATAAACACTTTTAGCAGCAGACACTATCGGTTGCAATGGGAGGTTAATTTGGGAATCCCAAACAAACATCCTACCATTGTATTTTCTATGTACAAAAAATCATATACAACTTATTTGACATTTGTTGACCGGGATAGACCGACTGGGACAGAGCCCTTTTTCAGCGGAGGATTGGGTAGAAAAACTCCAAAGGACAAATATGTATATAAATGAAGAATACAAGTTACAATAATTTTAAAATAGAAAAAAAAGTTAGCAAAAGAATGCAAGATAATCATACTGGTGGCAGAGATATGAAATATTAAACAGTGAACATTCAGTATGTAAATTAGAAACAAAATATAGTTGACAAAGTAAATTTATTAGTAGAAGGTAAAGATATAACAAAATTAAAGTCTAAAGCAAAGTGAAGAAAATAAGAAGCCAGGCAGGTAAATATATAAATAGAAGAAATAAGGTAAGCTGGAGAAGGAAACAGAGCAAAGGAATGAAAAATATAAGGAGAGATGAGCAAAGAGAGAGAAGTGAAAGGGTAAAGGTTTAACTTCAGGTAGAGTGGTTACAGTGACAAATCCAAGTGTGGTTTAGATATTCTTTGGCAGATCTCTTAAATTTGTAGACTTGAGGTATGCATCTCAAGGTCATGGGAAGCTTGTTCCACTGAATGGAGATTGAGTAGCTATATAGGTTCTGTCCAACAGATTTTTTAGGTTTATGAATCTAACAAATATTGAAGAGAGTTCATTAGTGGTCGAGGAGAAATATAAAATGAAACTATTGAAGAGATGCTAGGGCAAGAAGAAGGTTTATTGATGATGGAATGGATGACGAGTAATTGAATACCTTTCAGTTAGTTAGGGAACCTTAGCCAATTAAGTAACCTGACGCCATGACAGTGATGTGATTTGGATGGCAGATTAACAGCAAATCTAGCCACTCTATTATGGGTAGTTTTCAAGTTTAGTGAGAAGAGAAGACTGAAGATTAGTAAATATTTGTGAACCGTAGAAAAGGTTGGGAATATGATAAGCATAGGCCAATTAGATTCTGGAGGTAGGGGTGAGGAACCTTTTGTATCTATATATATGGCCAAGCTGTTGATGGGTTTTCTTAATAGAGTGCTGTATATGTATGTCAAATTTCAGTTGATCATCTATAATTACTTCAAAGAGTTTAGTCTGACTTATGGGGTGATATCAGTATTGTTCAATGAGAGCATGTTAAATGAGGCCTTGAGGTGGTAGAGGGGTTTTGGGAAGAAGAGAAGTAGTTTTGTCTTTTTGGGATACAGTATAAGTTTATTATTAGTAAGCCATGTTTCTGTGTAATTGAAAGAAGTTTGAATGAGAGTGAGCAGTTCAGTAGGGTTGTCGGCTATAGATATAATGGTTGAGGCATCAGCATACTGTACGAGGGAATACTGGGGACACTAATTGTGTAGTTCATTAGTGAAAATATTAAAAAGAAGAGGTCCAAGAACAGAGCCTTGTGGGATACCAGTTTTGATAGGGAGAAAAGGAGAAAGAGCAAAGAGCCATTTAATGGACTGCTGCCAATCAGAAAGGTAGATATTAAACCAGGAGATAATTGGTGTGGAAAGATTGAGTTGGGATAGCTTAGAGAGAATTATAGGATGGGAGACAGTATCAAAGGCTTTTAAAAGATCTAAGAAAAGACAGGACACAGATTATTATCTTTGGCTAGGGAAATGATATTGGTAAAGGAAATGACAGCAGTAGAAGTGCTGTGATGTGAGTGGAAGCTATGCTAGGTAGGGGTGATCAGGTTCTTTTGGGTGAGGTGGGCCATGAGTTGTCTGTAGATGCAGTGTTCGAGCATTTTAGAGAGGGGAGAAAATATAGCGATAGGTCGAAAGTTAGACAGTTCTGTGAAATTTCCACTTTTGTGAATGGGTATAGTATAGAACTTTTTCCAAACAGTAGGTACAGCAGATTCATTGATAGACCGGTTTATGTGGATTGAGACAGGGTATGCTACAGATAAAGCAGCAGTTTTTAGAAAGATAGATGGAAGATTAAAAGCTGATGGGGAGCATGTTTTAAGTTTGAGAAGTTTTTTAATGTAGCTTGTAGAACTGGCCTTACTGTGAAGGGGGGGGGGTTGCTGATTAGGAGCTGTGTCTGGTGAGAGATGTGATGGGTTAGAAGTCTGCATAAGATTACTTATGGTGTCAGTGAAGTAAGAATTGAAAATAGATGCAGTTTCAGAGATTGTATTGTTAAGATAGGGATTAGGTGTAGAGGGGTTTCCAGGATAGAAAATTTGATTTATAGAATTCCAGAATGTTTTAGGATTTCTAGACTGAGTGGTCTGAGATTGTTGGTAGAAGTGTCTTTTATCATCAATATATATTTTTAGTGAGATTACTAAGTTCTCTATATCATTGGAAATTTCAGGGAGATTTAGTCTTAGACCAGAGTTTCCAAGCGGAGTCTCTTTTTTGTATAAGAGACCAAGTAGAGTTGGTTAACCAGGGGGAGTTGTGGGATTTAACTCTAACCGTTCTGAAAGGGACAATGGAGTTAAGTGTATTAAGGAAAGAAAAGTTAAATTGAGACACAGCTTCATCAAAAGGCAAGGTTAAGAGGAGGACCAATCTATAGCTGAGAGAGCTTAATTAAATGTCTCAGTGTTGAAGGTAGTTAGTTTCCGGCATTCTTTGAATTTATGAGGTCTAGAAATATGAGGAGAAAGACGGAGGATTCGTACAGGGCAGTGATCACCGATGGAGTCAGGTAGAGTTTCTGAGTTGTGATGCATGTTAGGGTTAGAGACTAAAATCCAATCAATGATATAACTAGTATTGGTAGGTTTGTAGTGGAAAGTGGGAGATGAGATAAGTTGTGTATTGCCAAAAAGGTTAATATAGTTGGCAGGAGAGTTAGAGCAGAGAGACCAGTTGATGTAAACATCACCAAGTATTATAATCTCATTGGGTATATGGTCTGACATCCAATTGAGAATCTGCTCAAGAAGGGGTATTTTATCACCTGGTGGAATATAAATGGCAACAATTGTTACGGTTTTGTGAATGTTAGGTTTAAAGTTAACAATTAGAATCTCCGCAGGGTAAAAGGAAGGAGGAGGGTTAACATGGGGGGTAAGGGAAATGAAGTCAGAGTACAGAATAGCAACTCCACCTCATTTTTTTTGTTCTATCAAGGCGTAGAATGTTATATCCTGGGGGAGAAGTTCATTGTCTGTGTTGTGTGGTTTAAGCAAAGTCTCATAGAGAGTAACTATGATGGGGGAGTATTGAGCTATCCATGAGTGAAATTAGGTTACCTTGTTAAGGATACTGTGGATGCTGATAGAGTAGAAGGAGAGATGTTTTGAAATTAGGTTAGGAGTGAACAGAGAGATATGTGGAGGAGAAGAAGCAGGTAGATTAGTTTGAGGACCAGGATTAGGGTGAACATCTCCAGAGAGTAAAAGAGTGTTAAAAAGGTGAAGAGGAAATAATTTAAAGATATAGGGAGAGCTATATTTTTGTTTTGTTCTGTAGACTAGATTAATATTAGGAGGCAGTTTAATTTTGGGCAGAGTAAATTCAGTACGAAGAAAAGTGAGGGAGAAATGGAATAGGAAAAGTGGGTTTCAAAGTGTGTGATGGTATAAGAGGAAGCTGGAGAGCAGGGTAGGTGGGTCAGTTGAGTATGTTAAGAGGTTAGGTTATAGAAGAGCAGAAATGATGAATGGGTGTAAAGAGGATGAGAGAGGAGTAACAGGCATATTGGTAGTTAATGTCAATGTAATAGTGGATAAGAAAGAGGGAGTGTGAGTGAAAGAAAGACTGAGTAAAAGAAGGTGAAGAGTGGAGTTGGATAGGTAGGGCATAAAAAGAGTTAAAGGGTAGAAGGGGAGTAAAGGAGGGGTGGTGGGAATAGAATGGTGGAAAATAGTAAGAGTTAAGAAATGTAGAGGGGAAGTGAAGGTGAGGGGGGGTTCTGAATAAGATAGGGATAAAGAAGTTTGGCTTAGGAAGGGGAGGGATTAAGGTGGTTAGCTAAAGAAAGGGTAGGAGGGATGGAGGGATAGATAAGTGGAGAATAGTAAAAGTTGAGAAAGGTAGGAGGGAAAACACAACACCTCCACTCCTTCAAAGCACCAAAATCACTAGATATACAAAACAGGAACACATCCACTGTGAGTTTGAAAATTCTTTTAATTCTGGTACCTCGGCCTTCGCCTTCTCCTGGAATACATTTTACTACATCAAACACCACCCTTTTTATATCATACTTAATTGAATTATTAATGCACATTAACCCATCAATTCTAATTAGCTTGCCTTCATTATTGCTACAACAGTATAACCTGCATCTTAAACAATTTCTTTTGAAATAAAACCAAACAGTTTGAAATTTCATATAAATACATTTGTAGAATATCTTTACATACATTAATCTATTTTAAATAAACATGTATACAAAAACACTTTTATATATCATCCATTTTATAAATATTTAAACTTTACGAATTCATTTTTAATTCATTTTTAAATCAACATCTATGCTCTGAGAAATATGTGGAAACAATGTGTTTAAATTTCCATATTTAACCCATGAGGAAACAAAGTTTTATAATTAAGAATAAACCTAGTTTCCATTTGCAATAATTGTTCACGATATACATCCTCATTCCCTAGTATATTAGGTCTACCCAGCACACAAAATATGAATCCCTCTGGAACCCCCCCCATGTACCTCACAAAAATGTTTCCCTACTGGGCTTTCCAACCTTTTGTGTTTTATGTCACCTAAATGCTCAAGGATCCTGAGCTTCACCTTCCTAGTTGTTTGTCCTATGTACCATTTCTGTTGCAAACATCCACATCCTATAATATACACCACCCCTGTGGAATTGCAGTCGTAATAGATGTTGATTTAAAAATGAATTAAAAATGAATTCGTAAAGTTTAAATATTTATAAAATGGATGATATATAAAAGTGTTTTTGTATACATGTTTATTTAAAATAGATTAATGTATGTAAAGATATTCTACAAATGTATTTATATGAAATTTCAAACTGTTTGGTTTTATTTCAAAAGAAATTGTTTAAGATGCAGGTTATACTGTTGTAGCAATAATGAAGGCAAGCTAATTAGAATTGATGGGTTAATGTGCATTAATAATTCAATTAAGTATGATATAAAAAGGGTGGTGTTTGATGTAGTAAAATGTATTCCAGGAGAAGGCGAAGGCCGAGGTACCAGAATTAAAAGAATTTTCAAACTCACAGTGGATGTGTTCCTGTTTTGTATATAAAGGCAGGAGGGAAGAAAGGTAGGAGAGAATTTTGACAGGTTAGAGTCACAGGAGGTTTGCTTAGGAAATGGGAGGGATTAAGAGGGATAGGGTCGGGCCAGGCTTCAGCAAACAGCAAAAGTGAAGAAAAACAATGTGTAAAGCAAAAGGAGCAAGCTGAAATTGCAGTCTCTAGAGAACCAAAGAAGAAAAAAAGAGAAGGTGAGTATAAGAACTGACTAACAAGAAAGGGAATACAAGGTAAAGAGAGCAAATTAAGTTAAGGGTTAGCCAAGAGAAAGAAGCTAGGCAAAGTCAGAAGATAAGGTATTAACAGGTCTGAAGGAAGGAGACAGGCTAAGAATAAAGACAATTAGGGGAAAAAGACTTTAGACAGAAGTAGAAGAGAAAAAAATGAGAAATGACACAGAGAATTAAAGAGGCTCAAGAGAAAATGTAGGAGGGAGGCAGAGAGAGGGGGGGATAAGGTCTGGCTCGGAAGTGTGCTAGTGACTTTCAGTTTTGAACAGGACATATTGCTTGGGTGGGCAGGTGAAAAACAGCTTGCTTTCAGGCAGAGTACAATCCCTGAGCGTTCTACCTATAAAATAAAAAAGAGAAAGGTATGCACAAGTAAATTAGAAAGACAAGATAGATAAACAAAAACAGAAAGTAGTGAAAGGAAACAATGAAAGAGAGAGAGTGAAAGCAGCAGAATGGTAGAGAGAAAGTGTTACGCAAGATCAAGGTAAGTCAAAAAAAATGACAGGCAAGGAAAGAGGAAAAGTAAGAAAAAGTTAGTAGTACAACAAGAGTGCAGAAGAAATGTTTAGATTGGGAACAGAAGTCAAAAGCACTTTAAAAGCAGTGTAAAACTACCTAAAAATAAGATAAAATTACAAGCTACACAAACATTAAACATCTGCTAAACATAAGACAAAAACATTCCAGTTACATTAAATACATCTGTAGTACTGGCAGCAAGCAAAACAGCATTACAGTGCATAAAACATGTTAACAGCAAATATATAAAAAATAAGAAAGCACATACAGCACAGAATATTGAAGATACAATGCGAGTTAACAACACAGGAAAAAAATGCCTGTGTACAAAGGGACGGAACGTATACAAAAACTGCAGAATAAAAAACAGTAAAGACAGCGTGAGCTAAAATACAACTGTGGCATACATAAAAAAACCCCACTTCATAAATTTCCATACAGCAGAGAATCAATTACCCTGCAGCAGATAAGGGGAGCAAAGCATGGACGAAAATTCCAGTGGAATTAGGAGTAAGATATCGTGAACGCAAAATAATAGTGGTAAGAAACAGGCTAGTGCAGTAGTTGTAGTACAGAAGACTCAATGCTGTAATTAAATCAAAAGGTGCTTCAATAAAGTATTAGTTTAAGGGTGTGCTCACTTACACAACCAGCTTATTTTACGCTTTTTATTGTTTACATTTTTTCCCCAACATATTTGTTTGTTTTTCAATTGACCTGTACAGGTTATAGGTCACATTAAAGGTGGAAAAGTTTCGAAATGATTTATTGTGGTCTCATTTTTTTATATCACAAAAACTTGGCATTTTAACAGGGGTGTGTACACTTGTTATATCCACTGTAACTGAAAACTTGTCTCCAATAATTCCTTTTCAAATACCGTTGGCAACATAAATACACTTGCTAAGTTCGCTATTTTTCCCATTAGTACTGAATTTTTCAAATACAACTTTTTTCTCAATGATAATTTGTGTGTTCTCCAGAAAAGAAGTTTATTTTATTTCTTCTATTATTTCATTGAATTTTACTTACATCTTCATTGCCAAATGTTATACCCAACACACATTTCTTTCATTGCAAAATATATACTCCACTATCTTTACTACATCACCCAAACCTTTACTTTTCTCTTTATTTAAAGACATCCCTATCACCTCTATGCAAATTATTCCTCCTATCCAAATTTTGTGTTTTTTTTTTTTTGCAGTTATGTCATCTGCATAAGTTAAGAAAACTGAAATTCTTATCTCTTCAAGTGTTGTATACCCAGCCTCCTTTATTTTGGACTTTCACAAATGATCACATTCATAACTAATAGAGAGTATATAACTCATTGGATATACCCGTCTTACACCACTCTTCATATGCATCTGCATAACCAACCATTTACAGGTTTTTATTTTATTACTACTATATGCCGACATATATAATTCCCTTTCTCAGTTGTACTGTATTCTTTCATTATTACACAATAAGATTGCATTTCCAATTGTATCAAAGGCCTTATTAAGGTTTCCTATCATGATTTTCACTTTTCTATTCATATCATCCACAATTTCTCTATCATTGAAGATTCTTGATAACCTTTGTCTTTTATACTAAGAATACTTTCTTGTAGAATATCTTCCATTTTAATTTCAAATTTCTTTTGTATTATTTTCATAAAGATATTATTCAATACTACCTGTCGCCAGTTTTTTAGTTGCCTTCTATCTTCATTCTTCTATATGAATTTAAACATTTCCACTATATAATTATACATAAAACCTTCATTTAAACATTAATTCAAAATCTTTAAAAAAATAATTTGTGTGCCAAACCCTTAATTTTATTTTTTTGCATTTCCTATCCTAATTCCATCTGGCCTTGCAGCCACATCTTAATTCACCTGTCCCAATACTTCATCTAATCTCGTTTTCCAGTTCTGATTCTCTTTTTCTGTTATTTTTTTTTTTTACTTTCTATGTTTTTTTCACTACCATCCTTTTTTATTTTTACATTTCTTGTATATACTGTACACTTCATAATCTTTTTCCTGAGTTTTCTATTTCTCCTTTTATATTTTTTTCTCATTATCTTACCATCTTCCTTTACTAATCTAATTAAATATATTACTTTTCTTTTTCCTTGTAAAAATATCTTTACTTGTGTAACAATTCTTGTATTTTTTCGATTTTTCATGTAAATACCCTCTATTAACAAGTTCTAAATCGTCCAATGCATAGTTATATTATTTTATATTTTTATTTTTCTCACATCGTACTGATACTGGAAAAAACTTTTTTAAATGTATCTCTTTCTTAATCATTCACCATTCAAACCAATTTTTATACATTTTTCTCATAGTAATATAATCTTTCCATAACTGTATTAATAATCCTTCCTTCTTCATTCCATGCTTTCTCCTTTAACACAGGTTCATAGGTGTGTACTAGGCTAATGGCCCTGGAGCCTTTTCAAGCCTAGCCCATAGGATTATCCTGGCATCGTGCCACCCGACCTTAGTTCCTAGTACCTCTGTCGAGTAGAGCCACTGGAGTGATCCCCGGGGTGAATTTTCTATTTCCCATCCACTCATCAAGATTTCTCTTGAGGGCCAGTGAGGTGCTCTGCTTGACATGTATGGGAAGTGTATTCCATAGCATGGGCAGTCTCTGGGTTATGAACATGTCCCTCCCAGCATGTTCTGTTGATTGTGGTAATGAGGTTGAGGTCTCTGCAGCGTGTGGTGCAGAGGGATTGGGATTTCTTTACAGGGGTGTAGCTAGGATTTTCAAATTTGTACTCACAGCTCTCAAACTGCTACCCCCCTCCCCAGCCAAGCTACGGCCATTCTTGTAATTCACAGTTCGCTCTTTTAGTGTCGATGAAGAGGCATTCGCTGTAATGCCTCTTCAGTAATATAATATAGATTCACTCAAACTCGGTTCCTTGAATTGAAAATGAACCTGAAAGTCAGTTCTTTGAAAAATGCAGCATGGTAGTTGGGGTAGAAGATTCATGCTTTTGTTTTCTGTAACTAAGGTACAGGTTTTGAGCTTGAGTAAATTACTAACCACCTGCTACCCCTAACTAGGGTGTTTCATTCACACACACACCCCTACCTACCTCTTAGTACAAGAAATATGGACAAAGCCTAAAATAAACATGGACAGATATTAAATAATGCTCTCATGAACTTAGAAAGTTGCTAGAATAACAGGTTTTGTGCTAGTATGAGAAAGTTGCTAGAATAACAGGATTTGTGCTAGTATGAATTTTTCTGAAGGACATGAAGTCTGAAACTGAAATGTCTGTCATTATTTAGCAACTTCAGCCTTCAATGATTTTCTAGAAAATCACAAAATTTATGAGTTACAGACAAAAAATATGGGGCAAAAATCTGGACATTCTGCAAAATTGAGAGGTATGCTACCTACCACACACACACACACACACACACACACACACACACAAATGCATCTCAACCTCTTAGAGGAGCAAACCCATAAATAAAACTGATGTAAAGGCCCAAAAATAAGGACATTTTTTAAAAATATTGCTCTTATAAACTTAGAACGTTAATAGAATAGTAGTAGGTCTTGCATTAGTACGAATTTTCTGAAAGGTATGAAATCTGAAACTCAAATGTCTGCCATTATTTTCTAACTTCAGTCTTTAATGATTTGCCACTAATTTGCCAGAAAACCGCAATTTTATGAAAAACGGACCAAAAATGTGATGCAAAATTATAAAATTGCTAGACAATACAGCTGGGAACCTGTCAAAGAAGGGACACCATTTTAATATAAGTACTGTTAACTTGAGCAGCTGACAAAATTAGAGAATCTACATACATTTCTGAAATAAAAGTAGTGTATAACTCTGATCATTACACTTATTGATAATTGTAAACCCTCCATGTTTTCTTCCAAAACTGCTATTTTGCAGAGGAATTGTTAGGGGGAGAGCAACATTTTGAGCCAAAATTGGGGACAGTTGAAAGGTTTGGAGATTCCTAATTCTATAAAGTGATTTATTTGCACATACCTCTCAACCTCTTCATGCAGGAAATCTGGACAAGGCCAAATATATTGGGGGAACATACAAACAGTACTAAAAATTGATCTTGTATAAACTTAAGACAGTTGATAGAATAACAGGTCTTGCTTTAGCATGCATTTATGACGTCTGAAACTTAACGTTGGTCATTATTTAGTGACTTCATTCCTAAATGATTTGCCAGAAAAGTTTTATTTTGCATTTTACAGCACGAACACCAATACATATCTGCTAAACAAAGCAATGCAGTCTCACAATGAAACTAGACATAGCATTAAAACTCACATTCATTGAAACAGCATTGAAACACACATTCAAAGAAAATACATTTTGCCAGTGGCAGATAAGGTTTAACTTTGAGCTGTTTTCAAATCACAGGCCCCTTGCACATGAAACATACACATACTCTTTGATACACCTTCCTGATTGTATTAAATTATATTCCTTGTACAATACAGTATAGTTGTTAGAGAGCGTTTTAAATGTATTGTTTTGAACATTTTTCCAGTAAATAATGAAACAAAATGCATGCACCAATAATGACAAAACAGCCCAATTCAGAACATTTCCATCATAAAAGTCTACTCAAACTTCTACAGTCCACCAGTATCAGTAAATATGTACAATCTCTGAACTAGTAAAAGCCATCTACATAATTCCACATTAAAGAAATCTGTAACTAATGAAGAGGCTGCTGCTAGCAAACAACTTTATATTTCATGGTTTCATCTACAAATAAAATGCCTGTTGCCCTTGAGAAATAAATTGCCTATGTTACACTTAAAAAAAAAAAAAATGATACGCTAGTAATATTGCAATAGGGAATGGATGGCAAACTGATAACAGGTTCATAGTTACTACTAGATATCTTCACCAAAAAGGACTACAGCATCTACCCCCTTTACAACACAGTACAGTATCAGCAATGCATCTACCTACTGTGGGAGAAGAACCCACAGCCTTCTGCATCAAAAGCAAGTACACTACCTGTTGTGTTATGTACAGTACAAGCAGACAGCATAAGCAGCACTAAACTTTAATTCCCCTGCAGCTCTCAGCTCCTTGTAAAATGTACACGACACTCAGCTGTATCTCTGAGCTTTGCAGCACAAGAAATCTGGAAAAAGCCAACATTTATTGGGGGGGGGGGGCAAAAACCATGGACGCATTTTAAACATTGCTTGTATAATTTTGGAAAGTTGCTAGAATAAAATGCTATGTTACTACCATGCATGTCTTGAACCCAGAACCATATGCATTACAGTCAGTGCAACATACCACTATGCTAAATCAGCAGTTTGAAAAATAGGAAGACTGAAACTTAACGGCTATCACTTAGATAGCTCTCAACCTCTTAGCACAAAAAACTGGACAAACAAAGCCAATAATGAGGGAATACAAAGTCAGTTCTCACTTCATACCTTAGCACAAAAAACCTGGACAAACAACAAAAACAATAATGGGGGAAATACAACGTCAGTTCTCACTTCTCACCATAGCTCACATCCATAGCTCACAACTGTTAGAAAAAGAAATCTGAACAAAGTTCAGAAATGGTGGTGGTTAGGGACTTTAGGCTCTTATCCTGAAGCAAAGGTACAGGGTTTGAGCCTGAACACCGATAGCCAGCAGGTGTATTATGTGAAGGGCATTTACAACACACACAGGATATCTGCAGTGCCTGGAAGTTGCATTATTTTAAGTCCCTGATATGCCACATTTGGAGCATTATTTTAAGTCCCTGATATGCCACATTTGGAGCAGGTAGTGTAGCTCTGCATCATTTACTACAATAACTTTAATTAAATAAAAACAGTCTACAGCAAGGTTAAAATATTACCACAAGGCAGTAAAGTAAATCAGAAATGGAAAAAAAAAGCCAGAGAACTCCGAAAATGGTACTTTTCAAAGACCTGGGGGCAGAATTAGTTAACTATCAGAAAACTGGCATACAGCAGAATCAAAAATCACACTTGTAAAGTTGCATCCTATCTGTTTATAAACTGTGTCTTTCTTTACAAGAAATATCTATTCAATATTAATTTTACTGGTTTATATTATTTATTTAAGCAATGTTTTCGCTAGATGTGGAAAACATTAATGTATGTGTGCTGTGGGATTTTCTCAAGGTTGTATGAAGGTTTTCTCTTTGTATATGTGGGAATAAAAAAGAATCACAGTTCAATAGAACCTGTTCTTAAATCCTTTGCATAACTATCTGCAGTGTTGTTACCACTTTGTACTCACGTATACTCAGCCACACATAGAGACCACACATAGAGAACCAACCCCTCTCTGACACACACACACAATACACACACACACACCAATACATTCAAGCTATGCACATTTCCTTACACACACCCACACGGCAATACATTCAAGCTATGCACATTTCCTTACCTGAATCCGTTCACCACAATGATAATCCATCCACACACACAAAGCAATACATTCAAGCTATGCACATTTCCTTACACACACACGACAATACATTCAAGCTATGCACATTTCCTTACCTAAACCCGTTCACCACAATGATACACACACGGCAATACATTCAAGCTATGCACATTTCCTTACCTGAATCCGTTCACCACAGTGATAATCCATCCATTTGCGATTGCTTTGCACACCCCTTACCTGAATCCACAAGGATAATCCATTTGCGATTGCTTTGCACACACACTAACTAATCCATTCACGATTGCATGCGGCAATACATTCAATCTATGCACAATTCCCGCCGCAATTCAAGCTATGCATATTTCTTGCTCGCAACCAGTCAGCCGGACATGACGTGAGCGCAATTCCAACTGGCTGGTATGGTATGCAGCCATGCTTAAAGGAGCCAACGCTTTTTTTTTTTTTAAAGAAAAATATGTAA
The DNA here is from genome assembly GCF_019279795.1 of Protopterus annectens. Classification (NCBI taxonomy): domain Eukaryota; kingdom Metazoa; phylum Chordata; order Ceratodontiformes; family Protopteridae; genus Protopterus; species Protopterus annectens. Next base: position 508,812,351 of record NC_056750.1, read on the forward strand.
TTTTTTTTAATTAAGAAAGCTACCCCCTCTTCTAAGAAGTTGTACTGAAATCAGTACAGTGCGTATGCCTCCCGACGTCCCTGTTTCTTTAGATGTAGCATTTCTAACAGAGCTGGGTCAGACATGGCTTTTTAAGTCAAGCAGAGATCACCTCTAAGTAGGCGATATGCGACAGAATAGTTGGAGTTTTTTTTTGAGTCTGTCCATATAGGACAAGTGTTTAAGGCCTAGGATCCTCTTTGTGAGGTAGTTTTGCAGTCTCTCCAGTTGTTGCCAGGTGTCTAGTGAGGTACATGCCAAATGGGGCATTGTATTCGATGATTGGCCTAATGAAGAGTACAGAGAGACAATGACCTCTTTCTTCATGGATGAAAAACCCTTAGTAATGAGATGTGCCACATAGAAGAACTTTCTGACCACAGTGGCAACATGGTGGTCAAAAGAGAAGTTGCAGTCAACCTGTGTTCCCAGATATGTTATAACGCCTTCTGTGTTCAGTGGACTACCATCAATGTGTTAATTCAAGGGAACTGGATTTTTCCCAAGGGGGATGACAACACATTTTTTGGCATTGAGGTTAAGGCTATGGTTCTGACACCAGTCGTTAGTCTCACTGAGGCCTTTCTGTAGGAAGTCAACATCACCTGGGGAGTTAATAGCAGCTCCCAACTTGCAATCGTCTGTGAACTTTGTAGCCAGAGTCCCTTTGTGTTGGCCTGGACTTCAGAGAAGTAGATACCAAACAGGAGAGGACCCAGGACCAAACCCTGTGGGACTCCACTCATGACTAGTCGGCAGTCTGACTTGGAGTCAGCAACTTTCACACTGTGGGTTTTATCTGTGAGCCAGTTTGCAACCCACCTAGTGATATAGGGGTTGCCTAGGTTAGTGAGTTTTTCTATGATTCCTAAGTGGGGAATGGTATCAAAGGCCTTGGCCAGATCAAGGTAGGCTGTATGAACCACCTTGCCTTCATTCACAGCTCTGGTGACGGACTCAAAGAAGTAGGCCAAGTTGAGCCGGCATGATCTACCCTTCACAAAACCAAACTGTGTAGGATCCAGGGTTTGGAGATTCCCTATATCCTTGTTTATTAGGTAAATGATGATGTGTTCCATAGATTTGCATATCAGACTAGTCAGGTTAATAGGGCAATAATTCCCGGGGTCTATAGTCGCTCCTCCTTTGTGGAGAGGGAAGACTGTAGCAGTGCGCCATTTGGTGGGACAAAGTCTGAGGTGAGGCTGTGATTGAACATGGCACAGAGGTGAGGTGCCATTTCACTCTGTACTTTATGTAGAATACAGCCAGGGATATTGTCAGGTCCCACAGAAGCTGTATTCTTGTCCTTGGACAGTTCTGTTTTAACCTGTGCAGCAGTAATACTGGGTGCCTGGCAATCTACTGGTATTGTGATTGGTCGTTTGGGGGGGGGGGTAAAGTTAGCACTGAATCTGTTGGCCAGTATATTGGCAATATCTGTTGGCTCAGTATAGGAGGTACCATTGTGCAGCAGCTCAGATCAAATCTGGGTATTGCCATGGAGATTCTTTACAAAACTATAGAAGGCCTTGTGGTTGTCTTTATTATTTGCTGCAATTCTGTTTTCATAGCTAGCTTTACAGGATATGATGAGGGATCTCAGCCTTTTGTTGAGGCTGATAAGGCAGTTTTTCCAGTCTTGGGACTTCACCTTATTCTGCATCAGCTTCCTCCTCCTGTTGTAGAGTTTATGGCAGGGGACCACCAGATTGGCTTCCTTTTTTTTTTTTTTTTTTTGAGGAGAGCATCTTGGTTCTATTGGGTATGATGAGATCCATGCATTTGTGTACATGTTCGTACAGTGCATTGGTGTATGATTCGGTGGTCATGCAACTATTCTCCATTTGCATGGATGCCGTGAAGTTAGCCACCTCTGTTTTTAAGAGTCCAAAGTTAGCTTTGGAGAAGTTTTTCATGGCAGTTACCTTTGTGTGGGGGTGGGGTGGGGTGGGAAGGATGTGGATTTCCAAGATAATTAGTTTGTGGTCGGATCTAACTAGGGAGGATTTGACTACTGGTGTAGAGCAATGGTCACCCATGTTAGTAAAGACCAGGTCAAGGATGTTGCTACCTCTAGTGGGGGTAAGAATGAGCTGGTCCAGGGCATTGGAATTAATGAATTCCAGAAATCATTGGGCAAGTGTATTGGTACATTAATAGTTTTTCCAGTTAATGGAGGGGTAGTTGAAGTTGCCCAGTATGAAAGTGTTAAGTTGGGCCCTAATATTCTCCAGGGTGCCTAAGAATGTGGAGTACAAGTCTTAGGACATGGTTGGGGACATATAACAGGCTACGACCTGAATTGCTTTCTTATCCAATGTTAGCTACACCTGAAGTATCTCAAATGCGTTATGTTGGGATACCAGTCTGGAGGTGTGCGCATCCTTTATGAATATGGAAACAAGACTGCCTTTGGAGCTTTGGTCTAAGTTCTGGGGCCAATAGGTGTGGAATGAGTTATAGCCTGGTAGGGCAGGGGTGCTTTCTGATGCCTTGAACCAGGTCTCTGTTACAGCACTAATGTCTATGTTCTCCATTTTCAGGGGTGCTTTGAGCGAGTGCAATTTGAGATTTAGACTTCTAGCGTTGAGCAGCATGACTCTCAGACTGCATTTGTTTGTAGCTGTTACAGTGGTAATTTGATCTTTGGAACACTGCCTAAAAAAGGTACTATAGGGGTGGCAACAGCCTTGGCCAGTATCTGGAAGCCCAGGGCTGACAGATGCAGGCCATCTCTGGCAAAGCATTGAGTGGTCAATCAGGTCATCCCAGGCAGACAAATACTGGATCCCCTTAGAAAGACACCACAAACTTAGCCAATTGTTGAAATCAATCATTTTCTGCTTGTATTGTGGTATAATTCTGAGTGATTGTAGGATGCTGCTCGGGGCTAGGGTCATACACGCCTGGGCTACGTAATCAGGGAGCTCCTCCATGTCTCTCTTCATGTAGTCCAGAGAGGTACGTCTCATGTCATTCACACCCAACATGTACAATGACAGAGTCATATTTGTACCTGTTGTTGCGGGACCTAAGTATGCATTACGTGGCTGATCCTGGCACCTGACAGGCAGCTGTTACTTTCTCCTTACTCAACCTAGTGAGTGGGATGTCATTGTACCTCACTATCGAGTCACCTACGACTAGTGTGTTGGGCATGCTGTTTTGCCTTAGGGGCTTTGGTTGAGTGGCATACTATTTAGAAGAGTTGTGTCTTGTGATTAGTGTTGTGTTGTGGTAGTCGAGTGTATTTCTGGCTTGGAAGTCTCTGCTGTTTGGGTAGATTTTTGAGAGCGTCCATGAAGGTGGGTGTGTGGTTTGTGTTTTTATGTGAAGGCAGTGTTGCTATGTGTTCTGGATGGCTGTGTGTTCCATGTGGTGTGGTGCAAGTGTTGACCTTCTCCTCTTGACCAGCTAGTCTTGGCTGGAGGGTGTGTGGCTTCCAGTTTGGATATATAAGGGCATCTCTCACAATTCTGAGTGTTGGGAGGTAAGAGGACAGGTTTGTCAGTGTACATGAGGCAGTTGCTACATTGCCACAGGATGCCCAGGTTCACCAGGTTAATAGGAGAATGCAAAGGGAACTGACCTTTAGACATGCCTGGAGGTGTGGGCATTAATAAGTACTGGGGCTGTTTCCTTGTCGAAAGTTTAGTGCTGGTAGCACTTTTGTGTGTTACAATAATTGCTACAAGATGTCTGGTAAAGTGCTAAACTAATAAGCTAGTAAAAGTGCAGGAGAGGAGAGAACTAGCAGATCTAAGGGAAAAACTGAAGAGCAGACTTTGGCATCGCTCAGAAAATTACAAACAGTCCTGGACACAGCAATTCTGTATCTGGACTAGATTAGTTACAGGAAAGGTGGGAACAAGTGCAGATATGGGCTTTTATACCAGAAAGTTGAAAGAGATGGAAAAAAACTGCCCAAACGGCCAATAAGCTACAATTTCTGGGCCAGAAACCACTCCTCTTGTGGTAGACAGGCTACCTAGTGCTTACCACTCCCACTGATAAGCTAGAAGGCTTCCCTCCAACACAGAAAGGCTTGGGGGCTCAGAAGCTTACAAACAGTCCTGGATACAGCAATCGGTACCTGGACTAGACTAGTTACATTAAAGGTGGGGAACAAGCGCAAACATGGGCTTTTAAACCAGAAAGTTGAAAGAGATCGAAGAACTGCCCTTTTTATTCCTTTGCTTATTTTTATATATGCCTTATTTTCCTCTTTCTCTAGCCATATTGCAAGACTATCAGAAAATCCTGTTTCAACTACCTCCCCTTCTCCTATAACTAAACCTTCTGATCCTATAAAATAATTTCATTCAGTTCTATACATACCTCTTTTAAGTCCAGGAATTTATGTCTCAAATCTTTAACTTACCACATCCTTTTTATACTTGCTTCTTAAATCACAAAATAGTCATATTTCTCACTAGTCTAAAATTTGATGAAATAAGCTTTCCCTTTCTTTACAGTTAGTGTAAGCATATTATGTTATAATTCTATACACCTGTTCTTTCCATTTTAAATCTAAAATGGTTAATCTTCCCATTTTTCCTACAGTTGCATCTAATATCTTTATTGAATTTCTATACAATGTCTATTCAAGAATCTCATTTCCCACATTCCAATTATTTTTCCTACTCAGTTTGCAATCTTCCATTTGTTAAAAATCTTGTCTCTTCTGATACAATTACATCTACATCACATGTATTACACCAACTCCAAAATCCCTATTCTTACTATATCCTTAATGCTATTCACATTTAGAGAAAGTTCTCTAAAAACTTTAATTTTCCACTTTCCTTAGATTCATGGTTTCATAAGTGCATAGCTAATTACTAGGTTTTCTTAATAGGCCATTCTAAGCCTAGTCAATTTCCCTTCTAAGATGACAATCAAACACTGTACCTAGAGTATGAGTCAAACGCCCTAACCATTACACCAACCCTCACTCATTAGCTTTATATATTCCTTTTCTTCCTTTTCATTTCTTTGTTGTACTTATCCCTTTAAATTTTCTTCTTTTACCAATAGAATTTTTTTTCTTTTACTACCTCTCAATTTATACCTTCAACACTTACTTCAGAACATTCTTCTATGTCCTCCATTATTTTTTCTCATCTATTTTTTTTTTTATTTTTACTACTACTAAAATTTTTCTCCGCTCATTTCCTTTCTTCTCCCTTACTCTCATTTTCATTTCTGCAATCCATCCGTAAATTTCCAATTTTGTTACACATATTTCAATTCACTTTTTTGTATCGTGTCCCATTTCCCCATAAGTGTAACATTTTCCTTTATCAGTTATTTATCAAATGCCATTTTCCACAAATTATCTTTTGGGTTGTCCCCCATATTTTATGGTGCCCTTATTCCCCTCCATATTTATCATGCTTGGTTTATGTACATTGTTTTCTTTTTCTAGTTTTAACACAATATTGCAGTCCTATTCACCAGTCTATAAACTCCTTTTATTATAAACTTTGGCAATGTGTAGTATTTCTTTACATGGAGTTTTCAAATGTCCTTTCAAAGCCACTTTCTACCTCTGTTCAAAATTATACATGAATTTTGTTTCCCTGTTAAATGCTTTTATCAAAGATTCCATGGGAGTCTATTTTTAAGAAAATTTTCCACTGGAAAAAAACAGTCACAAAAATATCACAAAATGTTTTAATAAATAAATGCTCTTACCTCAATGTGCTTTTACATTCAAAGCAGCTATTAAATTGTACCACACTTCATACCTGTCCTTTCTGTCTCTTCTTTACTTTGCGTCCTTACCATGTACTTTTGTTTATCATTTTCTTCTACCATGTTTTCTGCTATCCCCAGTTTTCTTCTTTTGCACTCTCTGCAAATGTTTTCTTTTCCATCTCAGTACTATTCTTCAGGATTGTCTCTGCATCCTCCTTTTGTATTTCTCCATAATATCCCCCGAGGAAATGTCTCAATTTTTTGGCCGACTCTGCATCGACATTTCTTTAAGTAAATCATCTCATAACCCTCTAGTCTAGAGGGTTGTAATTATACATCCATGATTTGCAGACTCGGCTCCAGATTTCTTTGAAACATCCCCTCAGAATCCTGCACACATTCTCTGGTCTCGATATTTTCTTTCCCTAACATTTCTTTCACCAGTCTATTATCTCTTTCCATCTGCCTTCCTGTTTCCATGGGCTGACTCTGAAGCTGAAAAGGAAACGGGAAGTGTTCCTGCAAAACAGGTCCCACTCTGAACAAAGACTATTGGGGGGAAGTTTCCCGATGCTCTGGCCAAATTTCCCCTAGTAGTATAAATACAGAGCATCACCTGAAGAGAGGCCACTAGCCTACTGCGACTAACCTGGTCAACAAAGGATAGATCATTTTAAACACCTCTAAGTACCTTTGATTTGTTTTTTCTCTAAAATACTGAAATCCATCTATTGAACCAAAGCTGAAACTTGAGATGCATTTTGCTGAACAGTTGCAGGATCCTTCCACCCAGCGTTTTTCACTTTCCTGGTTGGAGTTTTTCAGGTTCACCCAGTTTCTTATTTGCTGGCATCCGGGCAGTGTACATACTAGCCAGTTACTGACTTATAGTTTCACTGGTCTTTTTTTTGCCCTGTTTTCACAGTAGGTGAGCTGAAACTGAACTGAAATTAAGCTGCTCATTAGTAAGCAGTCATCTTGGAAGTGCACTATTACTGCTCCTGTTAATATTGTAGCTATCCATAGTTCTGCATTCATCAATTAACAGGAAACAAGACTTTAAGAAACTGGTCACTAAAGCTTGTTGTTACAAGCAGCTGCAAAAACAGATTTTTATTATTCAAGAAAACTAAAAGCAGCATACCTTTTTCTAGAAAGTATGGAAAGTGCCGAATACAAGGGGAAAACGGTGCTTAGCAATGCCCCAAAATGGACAATCTGATGAAGGGTCTGGATGGTAATTTAATTAAACCTAAGGATACAGTCAAATTTTAGGTCTCTAGACAAAGATGGCTCTCTAGAAGCATGGTGCATCACAAGACATGCAACTTCATTTGCCAGCTCATTAGAATTCAAAACTATACTCTTTCATCACCCATTAAACTATACAATTACACAATCGATAAGGTGGCATGAATTACAATTTAAAATTAGTCCTATTTCTACATTAAACTAGCTGTTTACAACAAAGGTCCTGTGCTTATATTAAAAATATATTTTATAACCAAATTTTTAGTCCTTGAATTTATTTTCAAATTTTAAATATTCCAGATGGAGATGTTTAAGACTATTTACCAGAGTGTCAGCTTCCTTTTGTGATAGTTCTTGATGTACTGCAGCTTAAAGCTTAAAATAACTTGGAACAACTTTTGACTACACAGGTTATCCCCAATCTCCATCTTTGTGTGATAGTGCTATTTATACCATTTCTGGTTGCCTTTTACATTTGATTTGGACATTTACATATTTGCCTTGTGCAAACTGGTGTGATTTTTTTTTGCCAAGACAGTTTTCCAACTTTCAACAAAACAAATGATCTTGGTTTGGCTGCTTTAGCAGCTACTTCGGTATTTTTTTTTATTCTTGCTCTTCTCTAACCTGATGGGAGTTGCTGTTTATCACAAAAAACACTCAATTTGTATGCGGATTTTCAGCTCTTTATTGTGTTATTGTTTCTAACTTGTAAACCTGGTACTCATTTGGAGCTTGTATCATAACAGAAAGTCTGTCTTTGGTCATTTCTTTCCAGCACTTCCTTTCCACTGATTTTCAACTATTTAGTAAACAGATGAATGTTTTCCAACCTTCTGTCCATTAAAACTTGAGTTTTTGACAGATTCCCTGCAGAAGAGTTTTCCTATATTATAAAATTATACGACAACTATCCTTACAGCTTGTGCTACTATTTTGTCGCATGAGATTTTAATGTTTAAATACCTATTTGTCCATTAGATTGCAGATGCTACGGATGGACATTTTAAGTTTAATATTCCACTGATACACAAACCTGAATTCCTAACTTCTGTACTGTAGAGGACCGACAGATATGGCAACATTTGTTATTACCTATTTTGAAAAATACATATTTAATTGCACTACTCATACTTACACTTGCTTTCAGTTTATTTTAGGAAATATAGGATAATAATCCACACATAAGATGCAGGACTTCGCTGAAATGAAACAGATCGATGCCCTCGCACAGACGAAGATGGTCTTTATTACCAAAATGACCATGCAGCATATCAGTTAACACTTCTTTGGGCTTATGGTACATTCTACACATGCTAAACTTTGTACTACATATTCTATGCAAGTCAACATCCATAGCCAATACATTTAATCTCTTGCTCTTTCTTTGTATGTTACTATTCCCAAATGTGATTCACGTATCCTATTAAGCATTTGTCTCTTTAGCTGACTAGGAATGGTTCTGATGACTTTTGACAGACTTCTTTTTGTAAAGAAAAGTTAGAAATTTAATTTCTTTATTGAATATCTCTTTTTTTTTTGTAATTCAGGCCAGTCATGAGCAACCCTATGTTTACTGAAAAGTAGAAAGGTGTACAGACGAGAGCCTCTAACTCTTATTTTTTTTTTCTTTTGGCAGATACTAAGCCCACTAACAGAACTGTTTTCCAAGTGCAGAATTTTAAAGATGTGGAAGAAGTTGTTTAAAGTGGGTCAACTTTTCAAGAATGTAATTCAGGTTCCAGGGAGGAGGAATGGATTTCCCGACAAGCTTGATATGAAGGACATCGTTAAGAAATTGTTTGACCTCAAAGTGAGCAGTGAGATCAACTGGCAGGCAGGCTGAAATGCATGACAAATGTACCTTGATAGAGGTATCTAGATCAGAATTCAGCAGCTCACACATATCTGAAGATTGCGGGGATTCCTGTTTGATATAGGCCCTGCCCTCTGTTGCGACATCAAATCGAAAATCTTTTCCATTTAGAAATAAGATTTTCTTGATGCAGGGTTTCTTGTCTCCTTTATTATCTGTAGCACATCCTCAGAGTAAAGGTACATGAAAGGAATTAGAAGCATATCATCCAAACTGTGAGGTTCAGTGTCATTAGGTTTGGATTAATGACAGAGCATGTGTTGTGCAAGTCTATCCTGAATGGTAATTTGTAGTGGCTTGCCCATGGCTAGGCAAAAAAAGAGAACTAATGTTGCCTTGGCCAAAAGGTTGTCATTAAATTTTTTCAGACCGCCTCTCGGAATATTCCCGACGACTTTTGGAACGACAGGAAACAACGTTGACAGGTACAGTATTGATTTTACATAGAATTTAACAGAAATATTTAGAGATAAAGGAAGTACAATATACAATAGACATTTTAGTGAAAAAGAGAAAGTTATTATAATATATTAAATTTGTGTTATGTGTCAGATGTCTACCCTTTCAAAAAAAAAAAAAAAAAAAAAAAAGGAAAAGGAATGATCAAATTATACTCTTATTGTAGGTAGCTGAAAGGCGCTGTTAACAAGTGGGAGTTAACTTCCTGGGACTGATCCTACAGCAGCTGTTCTAGAGGAAGTATCAGCATAGTTGTATCCACATCTGATGGAATGCCTTGCAACTTAAACAGCAGAAACTGACCATATGTTGTAAAGAAGACTTGGTGTCTAAGATATGTCTGATATTGGTTTAGCTGTGTTGCCAAAAAAGGTTAAGACCATATCTACTTATGCAAGTCTTGTAATTAATCACACAAAATGAAAACGCCAGAAGTGTAGACTTTCTTTCCATTTCTATCCATGCTTCTGCTATCCTTGTCACTTGCCAAGGCATTGGTAAAGGGGGGCAATTTGTGAGATTTATACAGTTCTACAGCAATAACTGCTGGTTTAGACAAAGGGATTTTGTACAAATACATTGCGGTATAATGAATTTAAAAAAGTCTGGTTACTTAGGAACAGGAGACTGGGATTCAGGAGCCAGTGACAGACAAAAGGGGAGAGAGTCTTACAAAGCCTCCAAGACTGGGGAGCTAGCAGATGGTTTTGGAATCTGTAAATGCATCAAATCACAATTTCTGTGATCAATAAATGTGTATGCCTTCACAGTTAAAATGCTCCATTATTTTAAGAATTGAATTACGAATAGTAAATTCCTTATGAGGTGAACCCAAACACATAGTGAATCTGCTTCAGACTCAAAACGTAGGTGAATGGATCTGAGAAAAGTAATATAAAGGTCTATATTCTGAAGACAGCTGTTCCTCAAAAGAGGTCTCTGTTTTCTTGAGAGAAGTAAGAAGTAAAGGGAGAATAAAACTGAGGAGGCTGTAAAGCTTTATGAAACCCTTGGAAGAAGCTGTATGTTATACCACTCCTGTTCAGGATTCCTAGGGGTAAGTGTAACAGGATGGTAGACACACTTAGTCGTACTTACTTTGGTGTGTCCAAAGTACATACGAGGAGGAGCAGACTCCAGATATACCTCTACTGTTGTCCCTGGTACTTAGTCTTGGACAAGAATTTGCAAAATCTCCCAGTTCTTAGATTATCAGTCTTTCTTCTCCCTTTGGGTCTTAACAGCTATCCAGCTGGTAAGAATGAGAAAGCTGGTACCCTGTGCCTTGTCAGCCTCTTGAAGTGTACTAACAGTGAAAACAGGTATGCAAGTAGGACAGTCCTTGAGCTAATCAAACGTCTCAATGGAGGCATCAAACTGACAGACTGAAAGAACCAGATAAATTTATGGCTTTTAATGTCTTACTGTTTTTCCTAGGCTCATAGGGATTGCCCGACGCAGATTACGAAAACATACTAATTTTCAAAATAAACTTAGGGAAGACAAATGACCGTGAACAGATTTGGGTAGAAAGGACTAGAAACTTTTACAGATTATAGTTATGTGCAGACCCCAGGCAAAAGCTCACTTGGAATACTTATTCTTGTAAGGGATATGTCGACTGCAGTCATTTTCCCATTTAAATTACAACATTTTTTTTGAGGAAAAATAGGATCACCAAAGGGGTACAGAAACAGACCATGAGACAGTTAAAATTCTTCTTTCATGGACTAGTGGTCTAGTTCTGATTTTCACTCCTGTATGTCCCTTAAGTACCACTGCATAGGTCTTATGCATACGCTGGAGTCTGGGCATATATCACGATCCGAAGGCGGTTTTGTAGACTGGCCAGATCTACAGTATCTTTGGTAGAATTCACCCCATAAGTAAGAAATACTGCAAATGTGATCTATTGAACATCTAGGCAACATCACCAACATTTTCTTGCCATGAACATTTGGAATAGAGATTGTCTACACATGTGAAGGAGAAACAGATTTGCTTCTTAAAGTAAACTTAAATTTTGAAAGAAAAGGATTTTTTTTTTTAAATTTCAAGCAATAGACAAAGTAGTAGTAGTAAACAGCCAAAGTTTAAGGACCAATGCGGCACGGGATAGCAGCTGCAGCAGTATGTAGAACAGGATAACTATGCTGCTACATCACAGATCTATATCCAACAAAATGAATGCCATGAAATGTCAATTGCCTGAATACAGGCTTGATCAACAGCATTAACATAATTTCTGAATACTTCCTTGGACAGCTCCACAGACTCTCCATAATGGGTACAAAAGTCGATACACTCTCAAGTACATTTTACAAATAAATACCTCTTCGCAGACTTTACCAGAAAAAATGCTTAAACAAACTAAACCTATCAAAAGGATGCCATTTCAAAATATCTGCTATAATGATTCGGAATGCTGTGACTCCCACTTTTGGCTTCATTCTTACTGTCATGGCCTACAGTCATATTTCATGTACAAGTACTGCTGTATACACCATACCCATAAGAAGAAAGCTGAGTGTTTAGTGCTTCAGCACTGTACAAGTGTTCACAGTTATATCTGCAGATGTAATTCTAGTGGAGACAGCCATCTAACCTTAGTTATCAGGCAACTGGTAGGTTACAACATATCAGCACTCTTATTTGAAACAGGACCCCATAGCCACAAATCAAGGGTAAAACCAAGGTTCTTTGGTATTTTACACCAACTTTCAGACGCTACCTTCAGGACAGTAGTACATTTTTTATTAATACTCAAATCTTTTGTGCTATTACTTCGCCCAAACATAACTGCCCTTCTTTCACAAATTATAAACACAGACTTCAAACTACAGCACATGCACTAAAATTATTACATTAAAAAACAAGCAATCTTCGTGGTATCCCCAAAGTCTCAAATAACCCACAAAACAAGTATAGTGGGTCCAAAAACAAAACGGTGCAAGAAACATCTGACTGGAAACAGACTGTCTACCCTGATTGGATTACTTTTGAGTACTTAGTTACTTAGTAATTCTGTATAATATTTCAAATTATATTTTATTATTTTTTCACTTAGGACAAATTTAAGGTCACTACTTCTACTACCATTATCGGATCTGATTAATATACAGTGAATAACTCTCTCTCTCTCTCTCTCTATATATATATATATATATATATATATATATATATATATATATAAAATGAAAATTTTCCACAAAGAGAAGTTTCTTACACTGTTAAAATTATTACATTACTAACCTTTAATTTAGCTAACATGAGCACATACCACTTTTGTAGAGTCATTTGTACCTTTTAGTTTTTTTTTTAGTTTTGCACATTTGAAATGGATATTTGGTGCTTCTGTGCTGGAAAAATGATGCCCCCATAAAAGTTACTTTGTACTCCACTGCTTGCATGGTTATACCATTATTACAAGTACTTGTTATGCAGTTCAAATCAAGTTTATGACTTAAGAGCAAGATGTATGACAGGGCAGTGACTGGTAACTAAACAGAAAGTTGAAGGCTATGTTTGTTAAAAAAAAATAAAATAAAGTAACACACACATGTAATCAACCCACATACCATTCACAGCACAGAAAATCTAAGGTAAAGGTCCAGGTAAGATGGTATTAATACAGTATCCATTAAACATTTTCATTTTTGGAAGAAAAGATCCAGCTAATAGACTACTACCAAAAAGGTGCAGGCAACAAACTGGTAGGAAATCAAACAGCATGGCAAACAATATAAAACATCCATGTCTCATTATCACTGCACATATATAAAGTACTACAGGTAAAAACTTAAGTCTGCCTAGAACTACATCCATAACAGTATAACAGATTTGACAAGGCTGCAAAAGAAAAACTAAAGCACTCGTAAGGGATAAAGAATTAGCTATACATACTTCCACAAAAAGCGTTCCTTGTGGTTCAAGGGGAAGATGCATTATGTGACGCTTATTATCAAGAAAATCTTCCAGTCGAAGGAACTTGACAGCACACATCTCTCGCCAATCCCGCCAGTATAAAGCAATTTCCAGCTCACGAGACTGAAATTGATATAAAAAATGTCTGTCAGCAAACCCAAGTGAAGTGTAATACAAGTTTCAAAAATCAAAATATTGATCAGTTAAGTTATCACACATGTTTAAGTTTTCCTTCTGTATACCTTACCTTCATGCCTTTTCAACTTTATCCGAAGATTGTAGTTTACAAGACGGTAACACAAAACATCAAACTGTGGCTCCTACCAACTTTATGTGCATTACCTCAGTTACATAACTCAAATGTGCGTGATCTTATTCTCCTCAAATTCTGATGTAAACATTTTTCTAGCATTTGTTTACTGTGACTAGTGTCTTTCACCAGAGATACTTTCCTCTTGTTTTAAAAACTTTCTATCCCAATGAATTACTGCCAAGTACCCACAAACAGCACAAATAATACAGAAAGTATTCATATATAGCACAACATTTTATCTGTGCCAGCACAGACTGCTACATTCTCTGGCAAAAGAATGTTGCCCTTGTGACAAATATCCTTATATTCAATAAGAACAAAGAAATGTTTATTTCCACAAATAGTCTGCACTATAAAAACAAACCAGTAGGATTAGACAATCTCTCTAATCTGCTCGAGTACTGCAATAGCCTACTGCAGCTTCCCCCTATTTTTCATCTGTCCCATCCTCTTAGGAATCCTTCTCATTTCCAAGAGCTCAGGTACTTTAAAAAGAGTTATGTACTTACCATAACTTGGAATCTGTGCTATCCAGTGTCATTATTTATCACAGATGGGTCTTGGATCCGAGCCAGCAACTGAAGGATAGATCCAGAGCTCAAGCTCCTCCCCCTCCCATGATCCCTTGCTGACCTACAACCTCAGATCAAGTTTGCTGAATAAGAAAATAGCAGTCAGGACTGCTCATAATACTAAAAAAGTCCATAAAGAAAGACATCCCAGCAATACCTATCTGATCTCCAGAAGGCAGGGGGAAGGTCAGTGGGAGATCTCCAGAAGGCAGGGGGAAGGTGAGTGGGAATGTGATGAATAATGACACTGGATAGCAGATTCCAAGTTATGGTAAGTACACAACTCTATCTGATGCTATCCTTGTCATTATTCATCACGGATGGGTCAAAGTCCCCAGCTGTTATGAACCCTGGGAGGCTTTAGGGAAGGATATGCTGGAGCACAATGGAACAAGAGGAAGCCCTGTTCCTCGATATCAAATTCAACTTATAATGCGTAACAAAAGGTGTGACGGTTAGAGCAAGTAGCAGCAACACATATCTTGTCCAATGAAAGTTTGGCCAAAAAGGTGGAAGAGGTAGCCACCAACCTAGTAGAATGAGTTTAACTGGTTTTGAAAGACTGATGTGCCTGCTGTCATAAATGAAGGAAATACAGCTGGTGATCCAATAATACCTAGTTAACTGCCAAACCTTTTCAGGAGTGAGAAAAAGCTACAAAAAGGCGATCTGACTTTCGGAATTCTTCGGTCCTCGAGATAAAAACGTAATTGTCTGTGGACGTCCAAACAATGAAGCATACATTCCCCTTTGCTGGAATAATTAGGGAAGAAAATGGGGAGCTGAACAGACTGATTAAGGGTGGCTTCCAATGTTATCCTGCGAATGAATGAAGGATTAGTTCCGAGAGATAACCTACCCTTAGGAAAGACCATAAAGGGAGGCTTGATACTAAGAGCCTGCAACTCAGAAACCCTCTTGGCCGAAGTAACAGCCACCAACAAGGCTGTCTTCCAGAAAAGGAACTGAAGATCACACAATGCAGTGGGCTTTAAAGGCTTTTACGTCAAAGACTGCAACACGAAAGTGAGATCAAATGGGGGAAGGGATCCTTGATGGGAAGTCTCAAGAGAAATACCCCTATGAGGATGGCATTACAGAGTCTGGAAGAGAAGGTGGAACTCTCATTCAAATGAAAATTTGAGCTGGCTGCCAACTGAAGTTTAACTGTGGAGAAACTAGCCCCTTCCTGGAAAAGAGAAGCTAAAAACAGCAGAATGTCAGGAATGAGGACTGAAACGGGGTCAAGGTTTCATTGTCTAGCCCAAATTGAGAAGCCTTTCCACTTGCTAGAATATACCGTCTTAACAGACGGTTGAGAGGCTAAAAGAATATTCTTCACTGGAAAAGAAAGCCTGGACTGGGCAAGGATCACTGGAATTAGAGGAACCATGCGGTTAACCGAAGAGACTGAAGACTGGGTAGAGGAAGCCCCCAAGGGTGAGAGATGAGATCCGGAATGGGATCCAATATCCAAGGGAGGATGTTTTAGATGAGACCAAAGTAGGGAGAACCACAGCTGGTGAGGCCAAAAGGAGGCAATGTGGATGAGGAGGGTCTTCAGGCAATGGGCTTTCTGTAGAACTCTGGGGATGAGGAGAGTGGGAGGGTAAGCAGACAGGAGGCACGATGGCCATTTGTGAACCAAAGCATCCCTGGAAGACTCCCCCTTGGGGGGATTAGGGCAAAGTAATTTCTGCAATTGTGGTTGACAGGGGAGGTGAACAGGTTGCAGCAAGGAAGGCTCCAACAGTCAAATAACCGATGTGCCAATGACAGATTCAGGGACCACTCATGAGGACTCAGGATAGACCTACTGAATTTCTTGGCTAACATGTTGGAACTGCTGAAGATGTGAGTTGCAAGAAGAAAGTGCCTGGAAAACATCGCCCATTCCAACACTCTCATGGCCTCCCTGCACAGGGGAAAAGACCATGTCCCCCCCCCAAAATGTTGATGTACCAGACCACTGCCACGTTGTCCATTTGAATCGCTATATTACCGAAGAGGAAGACACTCCTGAAAGGCTTGCAATGTTAGAAGGACTGCTCTCATCTCCAGGACATTTATATGCAATTTGGTCTCTGCAGGGGACCACGTGCCTTGGACCATCCTTCCCCAAAAATGCCCCTCCACCCCAGTAGGGAGGTGCCCGTGGTAACCATGGCCTTGGGATGGGGAAGCCAAAATGACCTGCCTGTAAATCAATCTAGAGTCTGAAGCCACCTAGCAAGATGGTTTTTGCACACCCGAGAAATCTTGATGGCCATGGACAAGGGGTGAACCTGAGCTGACCACTGAATCGCTAGGGTCCACTGCAGGACTCACATGTGATAGCTGGCAAGATGCACTAGCTGAATGGCAGCTGCCCACTAAGCCTAGTGCCTGCAAATCTAAGTCAGCCATGGGATGATCAAGGACCTGGTTCTGAAGGATTTGAACCCTGCGAGGAGGGAGTGCTGCAGTCTCCAACACCATGTCGAGAAGAACCCCGATAAAAACTCTAAATTCTGACAGGGTGAAAGGCTTGACTTCACAAGGCTGACTGTGATTCCCAGATC
The DNA here is from genome assembly GCF_019279795.1 of Protopterus annectens. NCBI lineage: Eukaryota > Metazoa > Chordata > Ceratodontiformes > Protopteridae > Protopterus > Protopterus annectens. The sequence continues at coordinate 508,829,049 of NC_056750.1, forward strand.
GTGGAACAGGTGAAGAGTATAGTCGGAGGCCATAGACAGTTGATGCCTCGTGGGGCCGTGAGGAGCCAATCGTCCAGGTACAGAAAGACTTGGAATCCTTACAGTCAAAAATGAGCTGCTACCACTGCCATGTATTTGGTAAACACCCAGGGGGCTGTAGTGAGTCCAAACAGCAGGGCTCTGAACTGGTAGTGACTGGCCCCTAACTGAAACTGCAGGTATCTCCTGAAGTGCTGTCGATCTGGATATGACAGTACCCATTCTTGAGATCCACTGAGCACATCCAATGATCCTTGCACAGAAAAGGCAGAATGAACTGTACAGTGAACATCTGGAACTTGGACGTCTTGACTGACAGGTTCAGCTCACTGAAGTCCAAAATGGGATGCAGGTCCCCAGTCTTTTCTGGCACCAAAAAGCAGCAAAAGAAAATTCCAGATCCTCGTTGTCTTGTTGGGACCTCCTGGATGGCTTTTTTTTGAAAAAGGTCTCTTGGACCTCTAAATGGGTCAACTCTCTTTGGTAGGGTGGAACATCTGGGAGAGATTACGGAATAGGAGAGGACTAGAAGAAGGGTATGAAATAACCCCTGGAAATGGTCTCTGACACCCACTTATTGGAGGTGACACTTGTCCAGGCTAGTGGGTGAAGGGAGAGTCATCCAATGACTGCCTCCAGGGCAGGACAGCCAGGCAGTGCCTCAGGAGCGCTAAGTGGTCATCTCCAAGAAAGGTTCCGGGAAGCCCTGGTTCTGCGGACCTCCTCTGGCTCTAGGGCAGCATCTACCATTAATATCCTGGCTGGTAGAAGAGGATTCCTGTGGAGCATCCTGGAAAGACGACTAAGTCCTGCGAAACTAAAGTTTCTTACCATCCCTCTGATTCTTGGAAAAATATCATTGGGGAGTGGAAAACTTAATCCCAACCATAGATAGAGTCTTCCATTCCTGCTTGCTGCATGACAACATCTCTATGATGTATGGGCCAAACAAGGGTGCCCCAAATGGGGGGGTTAGTAAAAGGCATTTTAAAAGGTTCTGCAAACCTACAAAGGTATAGCCAAGCTTGATGTCTACTGGCACTACCAGTGTCCACCGCTCGAGAGGTGGCCTCTGCTACATTGGAGATCAACCTCATTGAAGCGTTAGCCAGGGAAATTAAGAGTAGAAAGTTTCGGGGAGATCAACTTGAGGCTCTCTGGAGGTAGTAACTCTGAAAGTGAAGTGGAGAGTTCCAAGACCAAATTTCTTTGCAGCCAGATGAAATATGCCATGTAATTGGTCGCTCTCAGTCCGAAGGTCGATGAGGTGAAAAGCAGCTTTCTGAAATGATCAATTGCCCAAGACTCCCTGTTTGGGGGATGGACCGTGGAGCCCTGTGGCCACTATGATGGCACTGACAGGGACACCCTTACTCCAGAAACTTTTGACTTTTGGGGGGACTAAGAAATCTGTATGCCTTTTTGGGAACTGGTTCCACTGTGTCCAGTTCCTTCCACGCATTGACAGTGATAAGCTGTATGAGCTTGTTGGCAGGAGGGACACCCAGGTAGAAGATGGGCCCACCCCGAAGGCCTTCAGAAATATGGATTCCTCTAAAGATGGGGTGGGGGAAGACCAATCACCTCTTTGCTCTAAGATCTCAAGGATGTCCCCGAAGGACATTTCCATCGACAGAAGTCTGGGGGACCAGTCTCCCTCCTTGAAATCAGTGTCCTCAATGAGGCACTCTCTAAGAGAGTCCAAGTGCCTCCTCTTGCATGTCCTCTTCTGAGGAGACTCCTCCATGGTGGGCTCTGGAGAGGACTCAGAACAGGCAGGGACCCCAAGCGGGGTAATGACCATCTGAAGATGCTCCCGGGAGTGCTGACCCTGGAATGATGTAGGCTCACCACCCAAAGTCGAGAGGAGCTGGGGAGGACCTAAGGATGAAGGAGAGGTAACTGCCCAGCCGGAGAAGTCCTCTCTAAGGCCCTGAAGACTGATGGGCTGGACAAAGCCCCCCCCTCTCCTCCCCCACGGCCGCAGTCATTACGGGAAGGAAGGAGAGACTCTGACCCAGTGCCACCATCTCCAGACAATATTGGCCTTGAGCTGTCCAGCACAGAGCCCTCCAGTTGAAGGGAACAGTCCAAAAACTCTAGGCCTGACCTCACACCCCAAGGACCCCACTTAGACATCATGGGACCGAGGTGGAGCCAGTTCCAAGAGCACTGGAACAGAGCCCATCAGGGACCTTGATGATGTCGGCAAGGGAGGGATGCTTGACACTGATGGCCTCTCACAGGGAATGCTCCGATCCTGGAAATCCAAACCCAGGAGGGGGTTCGGACAAGGAGAGTGGAGTACCGTTGATGGAGATGATCCCATGGGCAACAGAGCCTCGGATGGTAACAAGCCCAACTCGATTTGGGCTTTGAGGAAACTCATCATCCTATCCATATCAGTAGGGAGCAGACTTCTGGAGGACACCAAAGAATGCCCTGACCTGGCTGGAGACCCTGACACTGTTCTGTGAGATAGACTCCTATGCCTCGGGCCTGAACTTCTAGACCTCGAGGGGGAACTGTCTATGATTATCCGATCCGATGGGACATTCGGATCCAATTGCTTCGTTGGCACCGAAGATGGATCCGACAAACAGGTTGGATCCGAAGCCAGTATGTGCCAAGTCAAATCAGAGAGCCTCCTGGGATCCAAGGCCTCAGATCCAACCGACAGGAGGCTCTCAGAGCAGAAGAGCCCAGATCCAAAACCATAGATCCTGGACTCTGACCCAGGGTTCTAAGATCCGAGCGCCTAGGTTTTATTTGCACGGAAATCCCTTTAGGAAGAGGAGGTCTTCCTTTTAGGATCTGGACTGGCTTTTACAGGGGGAACTGGAGGCCAGAGGTCCCCCTTTAGTAAGTTCCTTGAGCAGGAGTTTATTCCTGTGATCCATGACAGCCCTAGGGTTGAATGTGGCACATATGTCGCATTCGACCTCCAGGAGACTCTCTCCTAAATAGTACACACTCCTTGTGCGAATCGGAATGGGGCATCTTCCGACTGCATGAGGAGCATCTCTTAAAGCCTGAGGGCTTAACCGACATGTTGCGGGGGAGGAAGAAGGGGGACAGCTAAGGAAGGAACCTGGGAAAAAAGGTGGGAACCAACAGAGATAAATTTAGAAAGCTACAGGAGGGGAGACCAACCCAACTAACTACCCAGAAAGGAGACAGGGAAATAAAAGGCTACGCTACTGAAGGAAAAATCCCCCCCAAAAAGAAAACCCAAGTCAATTATCTTAATTCTTCACTTGAGCTGCTGGAATAATGTCCGAGCATTTCTGCAGCAAACGAAATCTGGGGTTATAGGTCAGCAAGGGTTCATGGGAAGGGGAGGAGCTTGAGCTCTGGATCTGTCCTTCAGTTGCTAGCTTGGATCCGAGTTCGGCTCTAAGACCCATCCATGATGGATAATGACACAGACAGCATCACATCTACCCATTCTGTTAAGAGAGTCCACCCTATTAGTCATCCTACCAGTGGAAACGTACTTCCATATATGAAGTTAAGTGTTCCTAGGCCTGCTGGTCATTCCAACGTCTTTCTTTATCCTTTCCTTCCAGGATAATCCCAACACACTTACCCCTTGGATCCTTATACACCGACATGCACCTCTTTCCTTTCCAATGATAAACAAAGACATCTTAAATCATACACAATACTTACCATCTCCCTCACCACTTTCGTCAGTTTCCCTCTATACAGTTCCCTAGTAATGTTCTCTATTTTCCTAAAAAGCTCAGAGAAATGTACAGAGAACTTCAAGTGCAATAAGTGATATTATCACATTCCTTTCTTTGGATTCTACCCCAAGATGCCTTCCTTAACCACATGGTTTGCCTTTGCTGCTGCTTTCATTTAACCATATGGTTTGCCTTTGCTGCTGCTGCTTTCATTTTGAAGCTGATGTTTGGTTTCTCAACAGTAAAACCCCAGGTATTTCTTGTTCCGGGTTTTTTTTTTTTTTTTTTTTTTTTTTTTTACCTGTGCCCCCAAGTGGATATCCTGCCATGTTATCAATTTCCAAGTGTGGCACTTCATGCTGAGGATGAGCATAAGTGACATGGACACCTTTTGGCCACACCGTAAGTTTTCAATCTACCTCCATGTTTGCTCTCTAACCTGTCAACCCCCTTAAAGGTTTTATATCATCCATTGAGAGAGCATGGTCCAGTCTTCTGTACCCTACATAATTTTAATGTCTTACCCACCAAGATCTCCCCCTTAATTATAACGCTCTGGTTCCTATTTAACCACTTCATTATGGACCTACACAGCATTCTACTCGCACTCCTCCTCCTCCTCTCATCTTTCCAAGAATGAAGCCTGCAATGTTGGGCTATATTTTTTTAATCCAAACATGAAATCCATGGGGATAACCTCTCCTTAGAAATCCAGTGATATAAATGGATCAGGTTAACTTAACAGGCTCTACCTGATGGAAGCCCATTCTGGAATTCATTCAGAAGTCTATTTTGTCCTAGAAGTCAAAATTTTCAACTTCAAAGCAGCAAATGTTTTATCCACAACTGCAGTCAAGTTCACTAGCTTGTGGTGATCTAGACTACTCTCTGTTCTGCCCCTACAAATGGACACCAAAACCACTTAAATCCCCCCAGAACCCACTCTCCCCTTGGAGGCCTACTAAATAGCTTTCTTAGACTTTGTCCAAAAACCTTAGCAGTCCCGCACCTTATCCCTCTCCAGATCATCCAGTGTCATTTCCATCTCATCCGTGGTTATTGCGTCAGTTATGCATTCTCCTCCTGCTCACCTTTCTAGACTCCTACCCTCTGGTCTCCTCCTTTGGTGAACATGAGCCTAATATGCTCATTAAGAATCACCTGTTTCTGATCTTCCCTTTGGTCTTCTCATGTAAACTCACAAATATCTGTTACTTCCCTCTTCCCTTTCCACTAAGTACCTACAGAAGACCTTCTTATTCTTAACAGCTTCTGCATTTTCAACATTTCACAATTTGCCTCATTGGCACACACTGAGTCACCATTTCTAGCCTCAACATAGACCTTAACAACCCACCCTTTTATTTTTCTGATCTTTGTATCTACTTTAATTTACTCATGACGGTCTCCTTCTCCTAGGTAAGCCACAGTGACTTCATGTTTCTTTTTTGTTTTACCATTCTCTGTACCTCCACAATTGCTCCACTCACTTCATCCCTGCTCATTGGATCACATCTGCCTCTCATCATCCCAAACCCTATTTCTTAGTGGCACTTCCTAACTGCATCTCTACATTGCAGTTTAATGTTTATAAAGGTTTAACTAGCCAGCCTGGATTATAGCCCACCTACTTGCTAAGCCTCTGATACTAGATAAATAGCAGTGTACATCATCCTTGTTTAATTTTCCAAATATTCTGATACTTTTAATACCAGGGCACATTTACAGATCCTAAAAATCAGCAAAGTTTCAGTCTCCTATGTCTGCAGAGTGTTCACTTCAGCACCCATAAATGTGGCCAGCCCTGCCTATTATCTGCACTGGCAGCATTATGTAAATAGGAATTCTTATTAGTTCAGTTACTCTCAAGACTACTGGAACTACCTGAGTGCTGTTGCTCCACGTCATTCTGGCTTCTACTAGAATATTTAACAGTTTATAACGCCATGTCTCCCAGTAACAAACCACTTACCACTATTCATAGTTACTTCAATGAGTACTGCTATATACACTGTTCATTTATAACATCGGTCTTGTTTGTACTTTTAACAAATTATTTGAATCTTCTTTAAATAGAAGTACTTCATGCCAATTCAAATCTCTTTTATTTTTTTTTTTTTTTTTTTTTTACCCAGCATCTCCTTAAGCAGACTACTACAGTCATCTGCTAGGACTATAAGCAAAATTTCATCTTTATTTTGCTATAAAGCAACTAATACTCAAAACACACACTTAAAAAATTTGAAATAAATTACCACTGTTAACATCCCTGTAAATATTACCACACATTTAAAACAATGTACTCAAAATAAATTATTCTTGGGAGAATTTGAGATGTCACAACAAAGTCAGACAGATTCAAAGGATTAGGATGTTCACACTATGCACACTTGTACAGTAGCATCTGTCAGAGTGGTGAATGTGAAACACTCTTCATTCTCCTGTAAACGCAATAACCTGAAGTAAACATGCAGTCAACTGAAAGATGCATTAGAGTTTGGAAGAGGTAAATAAAACTGTTGCTGACATTAACGTGAAGTTAAAAATATTAGCTAAAACACTTCAAAAGGGTAATAAACTGCAAAGGGACTTGGATTATGTGAAAAAGCTTTTTCATGTTCTAAAAAATCATAGGAGAACTCATGAAAGGTCATATAAAGTATCAGAAGGATGTCCAGCTAGTTCCTTTATATCTACGGCAACACTTCCAGGATAGTGTATTTCTGGAGTCCGAGAAGGATATAACTGCTCAAATGAATGAATCAAGGGACACTTCACTGAGATCAGAATGTTATCCTTTGCCACAAGTGCCGTGGCCATTTTGAAGACGCAAGCGAGAATACAGAGGGGCATTTCACCAAGACGTGTCCTATTATTGAAACTAAAAATGAAATAGGAAAGATTAGATTGTTTTCTGATGTAAACTATGTTGTGGACACACACTAGATGTTTTTGACAACTTTGTTGATGCTGAGACATTTAAATCAGAGTTAGTCTTAAGATGGCTTAAAATCTGTAATTATTAACCTGACTAAGCAGCATTATATGTAACTGGAAGTATTTAACTTTGTTCACAAGTTACATTAAATGTTTATATTTTTAAGAAGGACATAATATAGACTAAACATGAAGCCTTTATTCTTATTCTTCTGAATTAGAAAAAATACTGCTACTGAACATTTATCATTTGCATTAAAATTAAGATGTAGTATTTTATTCCTTTCTTCTCTAATTAAAAAAAAAAGTTTTCAGAATTATTCAACTTTATGTTTTGACTGGAAGAATGACAATGAAATGGATTATAACTTGACTATGGAAAAGTGGTTAGCATGGAAAAGTGCACAACATGACCATTCTCTCATCATCAGACCTGGTTAAAGTATACAATTTTGAACTATCTGCAATATAAAGATGTGTTTTACCCATTTACATGATCATGATACTTACGAAAAATCTAGTGAAAGACTGTATTTTGAATCAGTTCAAAGGTTAATACAAAAAGGTGACATACTTGGTTATTTGGCTCATGGCAAGGTTATATAATGTGATGCAAATTATAAAACTTCCTTATTTTTATTGCACCTCCAGAACTCAAAAATAAGACGCTTCCTGATAGGCCTTTTGTGGCAGCATGTAGTTATTTACAACATAGTATCAAAATAAGTACTTCTCTGTCTCCGTGTGTAATTAACCATATTTTATAAAACATTCTAATAACATTTATAATCTTTAAAAAAATAAAAATGGACACAATGGATGATTTGGCTCAGTATTAATGTTAAATAGCTTGATGGGTAAATTTTAAAACTTTTTTGCCTTAGCTGAAGTACATATTTAGACATCTGGTACAGCTTTGAGTTGTGGAGAAGTGGTGTGTGTATATATATATATATATATATATATATATATATATATATATATATACACACACACACACATACATACACACACACGTAAATCTTCAAATACAAGCTGTAGAATATTTTACATATATGGATGATTTTTATGTAAAGGAAATAAGACGAATGCTGTTAAATTTGTAGCAGGTTTACATAACAGATTTGGTTTAAAATGTTATTTTATAATGCATAGTGATTATTAATTTAGATGTTACACTAAAATGGTCTACAGATGGAATAATTAATAATTTGAAAAATCAAAATGTAATTCAAGTATGCCTCTTTTTGCCATATGCTGTCATCCTTCCCATGTTACAGCAGCTCTCTTACAGGAAACTTCTGAGAACTGAAATCCTTTCTAGTGAACGGGGAGACTTTTTACAGAAGTAAATGGGATTACTAAAAGGGTTTGAATGCTGAATATGATATAGAATTTGTAAAGGTGTATAAAAGTGGAAGACAAGCTGCGGGCAATTCAGATAACTTGTAGGAAATGTAGAAAGTAAACATCTTGAATCACTTTTCCTATTTAAGTTATTTTGTGACAGAATATTATGTACTAATAGTTACATTCAGGCCATTAAAGATGGGTGGGAATTTTTATAAAAATATATTAGCATTACAAAACCTTCTCCTTAGAATGTAAGTACTTCATATAGAATAGGTGAGAAAAAATAAACACCTTATATAAAAGATCGGGTCCAATTTCAGTACTTAAGAACTTGTATATGTGGAAACTGTTCTGTATGGTTGAACAAGTGATTATATAAATGGGAAAAGGGTCGATTATATGCATAGATACACAGTCGGTAGTTTGTGCCACAAAGTGCTCCTGTGGACTAGTTTATATAGGGGACATTAAAAGTTTACAATTAAGATACAAGAACTCAAAAGACGTAAGAAGATATAAGAAATCCCTATAGTAAAATATATTTGGAGAAAAATGAAGTATTTAGAGTTGAAAATTACTATTTTGGAACAAGTTTTGTCTATCTAGTGGGTACAGAAAATTAAACAACTGCTGCAGAAAGAAATCATGTTTATTTTAAATTTCATGCTTTACAAACCACAGGGTTAAATAATGAATGTTGTTTTAAGAGTTTATTGTAGTGCATATGTTTTATTGATTTTATTTGGCTGGACTGTGCCATATGATTTATTTTAGCTATTTAATAAGAATGCACTGAAAGTGTTGCTTTAACTCTTAAAAGCCATTAGCCAATGTGCCAAGTTTGTGTCTTGATGTATTCAAGAGCTGCATGGACTTGTGTTTGTCGCAAATTTTTATTTCAGTACTTAGTTGTTGGATATATATAAAATAACCTCTTCAGGCTCATTTAAGAATTCAAAAAATACAGAAACTGACATATTCCCAGAAAGTACATCATAACTTCATAAATAAAATGTTTACTCTGCACTTTCTTGAACACAAACTTTTATTGTTTAAAATATTCAGGAGTCTGACTTCTGTATGAAAAATATTTTTAGTTAAAACTATTAAAAATGCAAATTCTGCGTTCAAATTATAGTCACTGTACAGCAGGAACTCAGAGGTAGCATATTTAACTATGATCAACAGGCACACAAATTAGAATATTTTATTAGTGGCCCAATTTACAAGAGATGACACTGTGGCAAATTCAGAGGGATGCTAATTTCCCTTTCAACTTACTGGCAAGCAGCCTCTTGCAAGCAGTTATTTTGGCAGAAAATGTAAGTATTTTACTTCTGACACAGAATTTCCTCACAGCTTGTAGTTTGACCACTTAACCATAATGAGCCACACTTTAAAAATCAAAAATCTCATAACTTGCCATTCCATTCAAAATTAGGTCATATGTCATTCATTGACATTCTTGCCAGAGTCAACCTTAGCTCTTTAGTATACATGGCAAAGTCCAGTTAGCCTATTTTCTACAGTAATGAAATGTGTTATAATGTGACTAAAAAGTGGTTAACATTGAAAGTATGCAAAATAACCATTCTCTGATCATTGTATCTACTGATAAGGGCCAATGTTTGGTAATAATGGTGGTTTAAAAAAATGAAATCACTTAAGACACAGGCAAACGTACAACAAAAAGGAAAAAATATTTTAACACCTTTCCATTTAAATACAATATACATCATGTACTTATCTTCTTTGCTACTATCAATCTAAAATTACAAAAAATTATTTATTCCTGCCTCCATTAACCCCCAATCCTCCTGAAGATTATGTATTGTTCCCACAATTTCCACTTCTACATAACTTGCTCTTTCCCTTTTCTAAACAGCCCTCTTCCAGTTATTCTCTCTCTCACAACTTTCAATACCTCAAATACAGTTGGTGTGTACTTTGATTTCCATTTTCTGTTAACTGCTTCTTGGCAGCCAACAGAATTTAACTGCCTTACTATGTCTCAGTAATTCAGATCCTGTATCCTAACTCAGAAGAATCATTTACTTACAGCCATTTGCTCAGCCAATATTACGATAGAGTACTCTGTAGGGAATTTTTTAAATCTGCCAGTTCATACTCCCAAAACATATGTTCCAGTTACCTCTTTCTTCTACATCACACCTCCAACATTTGCCATCTACCTGAGGAAAAATGATTTTAAGTCTGCTTGCGGTATACAAACACTTCCAAGCAAAGATCCTAAACCTTCTGGACTTGACTGCATACTTGGGAGCCATACATGACTTCCCAATGTTTTCCAGTCTCCCCAATCTTTTCTAACTTCCTCTGACTGATTCTTATAGTTATCATGCAATATGTTATATATCCAAATAAGTATCCCTTTAACAGCTGCTTCTGTTCTAGATTCAAGTAAAAACTCTACCAGATCAGGTCTTTCATTTAAAATTCCCCTATCCCTTTCTCTTTGTCTATACTCTGAGATCAAACCCTGGTATGGAAGGCAGTTTCAAGCCTGCAATCAAAATGTCCTCTTGGCCTCATCCCAATCTGTTACCTTTCCTGCTTGAGTGATTTGCTCCCAATCTCGTTTCCCTTACCAGGTTTCTCCAGTAAACTTCAGCCCCCTTTTGACTATTTTCTTTACTCCTACTTGCAGTCATCCCTATTAGCAAAATCTCCTTTCACCATTCCTACATCGGCTTAGTTCTTAGAATAATGTCTGCTACTTTATAAATATAATATTCTGCATGGTTGTTATTCTTAATATGCATCCAAAATCCTACTCTTTCTTGAACTTCCCCCATGCTTCATCATCCCCTTCCACTTTGGATCACAATCTTTTGCTTGTGTTATATTCATGAGCCTTAACTGTGTACCTCTAAAATATCCATTCAAATGAGGTAAAACTAAATTACCTTGTTTTATTGAAAGGATCAATCTACCTCACTTAACTCTTGCCCTCCTTCCCTCCCAGATAATTTCCTTAAATTCTTTATTGTCAACAAATTCTTCTCAGGTTAATAAAAGTATACCTGACCCATATAAAAGACTAAAGGGACTAAATTTCACTGCTTCTATCTTACTACCCATAAATAAGAGTTTTTTTCAATTTTTGTATATTTTTTGTTTAGTCTCTTCCCACATATCCTTAACTGTCATAACAAAAAACATTTTAATGCATATCCCTAAATGCTTCATCTTATGTCCCCATAAATATGGGTACTGCTGTACCAATTTATGTGGGTACATAATTTACAGCTATAGCCTTTGTTGTATCTTCATTAATTTTACATCCCAAAAGACTGGAAACTGTCTCAATGTTCAACACTGACATCTCCTTTTCTGGATTTATTAGGTACGAAATGTCATTTGCAAATAAAACCAACTTTTCTTGATTACCATATCAATTACATCCTTGTATTACTGAGTCCCTTATTTTCTTTGTCAATGGATCTAAATATAAAGCAAAAAACAAAGGGGGAAAACAACCCCACTCCTGGTTCTTCTCTTCAAACACAGACTATCTGAGATAAACCCTCCCACTTTAATTGTTGCCTCCAATCCATCACATATCCTTCTAATCAACCTTATTACTGTATCAAAGAATATACCTGCTACTAATGCCCTACTTATAAAATCCCAGCTTACTCTGTCAAATGATTTCTATGCATCAAGTCCCACCACCATCAAAAAATTTCTTTTCTTATAGGCTGCTTCCCTCTGGATCACCATTGTTCTATTAATGTTGGCAATGTTTCTCTACCCTCCACAAAACCACACTGATCCATATCTATTAAATTTGGCAACATCTGACATTCTTCTAACTAGTACAGACATAAAGCCTTTATAATCATGGTTTAAAATTGACACTGATTTATATGAAGCTGGGACTGATAGCTCTTTGCCATCTTTAGGTAATAGCCACCACAGCTTTCTTCCAAGATATTGGTGCTTCTCCTCCTTTTAAAATACTGCTATACAAAATTTTCCAGTTTTTTATCACTTTCTTCCCTCCTAATTTCCAAACTTCCACAGTAACACTATGTTCCTGGAGACTTTCCTAAAGATAGCTTATACATCACTATTTTTCTCTCATCACCTCCTACCCTAAGCATTAGTTGTTGAGCCTTGTCTGTCTACCTCTAACCTTGGCATAATTAAGTCTTCCATAAATATTTTCATGTGTACTCTTTCTTGATTTCCATATTGTCTACTTTATACAAATTTCATAAAATTTCTGGAATCTATCTAAAACCTCCACAGGATCGTTGGTTGTTTTTCTTAGTAGAGAGTTCCTCAAGTTTTATGACCACCTTCTCAGCATTCTGTTGCCTAATTTGTTGCGGTAAAAGTTTTTATCAAAATGGTTGCTGAACTGCAATCTTTCTAAACTCATGCATATTATCCAGACACTCCCTTACTTTCTCTTTAGCACTCTACATTTGTTCCTCTTTTCTGTGAGATTTCTCTAATTTAGCCACTCTAATTTCTATTATGCCTTAATCATCTCTTTCTCCCTATTTTTAAACTCCATTTTTATTTTATCCCAGTCACCAGCTATAATTTCTGAAGATATTTTTATCTTCCCTAATAACTCTCTAATTTCCACTACCCGTTCCTTAAATTCCTCTCCTTTTAACAGGTAGGTGGGGAAGTGTCAGTGTCTTATCTTTACTTCATTACCCTGTATTTTATCTTCATTTTTATTGGTGCATGATCAGAAACAGTTTTCGGATGTGTGCTGAAGCTTTCAATTAAATCCATGTGTTCCTGTGAAACAATTTTTATTTAGTCTACCACAGTTATCGTACCTTGGGGAATATGTAAATTCCATCAAGTGTTCCCACTAGTGAGTTCACATATTCCATACTGAATATTTGCATAAATGTCTTCAGAAATTTACCCTATTTTGTTACATTGAACCTTCTAGATTCCCCCAATACATCCTCACTATTGCAAATCAAATTCAAGTCCTCACCTATAAATATTCCCAGCTGAAAATGGATTTCTCATACAATTTTCTTAAGCTCCTTAATAGTAGTTTTCAGTGGAATATAAATACATGCCATAGTAATCCTCCTCCCTTACTATCACATATATACCATTTGTCTTATTTCCTCATTTATCATGATTAGTATAATTACGCCTAGTTTCCTCTGTCTCTGATACTCTGTTGAATATTCACTCTGAAATCCTCCCTGTCAAATTCACATGCTTGTTTCTTTCCAAATGTGTCTACTGCAGCATTGCTATTTGCACACAGCATTTTTAATATAACTACTCATTTCTTTTTATCAATACCTCTAAGGCCACTCATGTTCCAGGATAAAATGGACAGCATAGTCAGTGATAAAAATGTATTGTCACACCCTATTAAACACAGTTTTTTTTTAAAGTGTATTTCCAGATTGTGTTATATGCATATACTAATGTTTGGCAGACTGACAAGACTGATCTTGTGTACAGCTGTTTCTTATCTCCAATTAAACAAAGTCTTAAAATGTGACATGTTCTAATGAAAACCTTTGAACAAAAAATTTTAAACAACTCCATCCCTACTAACTTCAAACATATAAAAAAAACTTGTATGCTTTCAGAAAACATTAACGTTTAGCCCTTAAGAAGTGCACTCACTGGCTACCCTTATACACTATTCTTTTAACTGCATTAAAGTATTAAGGCTACTAGGGAGGTTGTTACCTCTTATTCACTTATTTCAAACAATTTATTCACTAAACCGCTTGCCATTGCACCTTTAAATATTGCATTTCTCACAGCAGAAAATGCTCAGAATTCTTAAGATTCACTGTTTACACCTGCAGACAGCTCTTCCCCACGGAAATATACTCTGCAACGAGTCTCTGTAAATTTCACTTAGAAAAGAATGTACAGCTGCCCTCAGACGCAGGGATCTTTACTTCACTAAACATTTGCCAGCGGGAAAAAAGCTAATATCTTTGCATTTATAAAAAGCCTAGCATTTTCATGACTTTCATTATCTGCCTTATTTTTACAGACTACATGCTTACCAAAAAAAGAAGTTATGTACTCACCATAACGTTCCATGTGAGTTGTTCTATCTCGCCTTCATTCTTCACTGATGGGTTCGGAGCCAATTCTCGGCTCCGACACAGCGGTTTAACAAAGCTCAAAAATTACCAGTAGCTCGAGACCAAGCCCCTTATCCCATGATGCACTGCTGGAATTATCTCAGATCTTGTTTGCTGTGTGTACCATACCCTAGTAAGAGGACTAAGCTCCCCAGACAGGAAAAACATTGAATAACCAGGATGAAGTCAGTCTCCAGGTCAACTGTCAGCCAGGTGGAGGAAGGAGGGAGGGACATAAGAATGAAGGCGAAATAGAACTCACATGGAACGCTATGGTGAGTACATAACTTCTTTATGTGAAGTTGTTCAATCTCGCCGTTCATTCTTCACTGATGGCTAGCGTCGCTAGCACCCTAAATTCTGAGTGGCTCACGGGAGTAAATTTTTCAGCACTGAAGAACCAAAGGAAGCCCTGTCCCTGGAGGCCTTGTCCACTTTGTAATGAGTGATAAAAGTGTGAGGCTTAGAACAAGTGGCTGCAGCACAGATATTATCAAGGGGTAACTTGGCTTGAAAGGCAGAAGAAGTAGAGACTGCTCTGGTTGAATGCGCCTTCACTTTATGCAACAAAGACCTACTAGCAGATGAGTAAGTGTGAAAGCCACTTAGAAAGGGTTATTTTAGCCACTGGTCTACCTTTTCTGGCTTCAGAGAATGAAACAAAAATCTGGTCTGCCTTTTAGAAGTCTTTGTTCTGTCCAGATAATATCTAAACTGTCTGTGAACATCAAGTTTGTGCAGCATGTATTCTAATTTGTTGGCATGGCTGGGGAAAAAAACGGGCAACTCAATAACTTGATTGATGTTTGTCTCAGAACATACTTTAGGCAAAAAGGAAGGGTTAGTCCTAAGGGATACTCTGTCAGGGTGAAAAATCATATAGGGGGCTTGAAAGAGAATTCCTAAAGCTCTGACACTCTGCTGGCAGAAGTAATGGCCACTAGAAAAACAGTTTTCCATGACAGAAACTTGAGCTCACTAGATGATGCTGGTTCAAAGGGAGGAAGAATAATATGGGATAGCATGAAATTCAAGCTCCAGGGAGAATAAGGACTCTTCACTGGAGGTCTCGTGAAAGGTACCTTTGAGGAAGGCCTTGGATAACTGGTGTTGCATATTTAGTCCATCAATACCTAGATGAAAATTAGATAAAGCTGCTAACTGGACCCTAACGGTAGCAGCTGCCACTCCTTCGTGAAAAATCTCGGTCAAGAATTGAGAATGGAGCTTGGTAAGGATCAAGGTTCTTGTTAGAAGCCCAAATGGAAAATCTCTTCCACTTACTACTATACAATTTTCTGGTGGAAGGTTTATGGGAAGCCAACAAAATCTGACTTGTGTCATATGAAAGATTATGAAGCCTGGCTATACGGGGAACTGGAGCAGCCAAGCAGTTAGCTTCAGTGACTGCAAGGAAGGATGGAGGTCCCCTGACTGGTGTGTCAGAAGGTCTGGAACTGGGTCCAGGATCCAAGGATCCTCCAAGAGATGATGGTAAAGAAATGGAAACCAAATCTGCTGAAGCCAATGAGGGGCTATAAGAATGGCAGTTCTTCCCAGCAACTTTGCTTTCTTTAAAAATCTGGGTATCAGCGGAATTGGTGGAAATGCATTGAGGAGACTCGGAGGCCAATCGTGTACGAGTGCATCCCTTGGGGGTTCTCCCAGAGGGGGTATCAGGGTAAAGTAGCTTCTGCATTTGGTATTGATGTGGCTGGCAAAAAGATTGCAGCAAGGCTGGCCCCATTTGCAGAAAATCCTGTCCGCAATCTCCTGTTTGAGGGACCACTCGTGTGGCAACAAAATTGCTCTGCTCAGCTTGTCCGCTATCACGTGGGATCTCCCCGGGATGTGCGTTGCCAACAGAAAGTGCTGGGATGACACAGCCCACTGCCAAACTCTGAGGGCTTCTCAGCAAAGGGGGGTAAGACTTGGTCCCGCCCTGTTTGTTCAAATACCAGACCACTGACATGTTGTCTGTCTGTATGGCAATTGTCCCTAGAGGAAGAGAGTCCTGAAAGCATTGCAATGCAATGCCAGAAGTACCGCTCTCATCTCTAGGACATTGATATGCAAATGTGACTCTTGATCCGTTCATGTGCCTTGGGCAGTATTTCCTTGAAAATGCCCCCCCACCCTATCAGGAAAGTGTCCGTGGTCACTGTGGCTACTGAAGGAGGGTGTACAAAGGGACGTCCTATTGTGACATGTAGAGACGTCAACCACTACTGAAGATCACTCTTGCAAGAGTTTGTAATCAGAATCATATGGTTCATTAGCAATTCCTGGTAAGACTACTGAGTGAACGGGAGCCATTGAAGAATCCGCATATGCATCCTCGCCATTGGAATGGCTAAAATTGCTGCTGCCATCAAACCTAGTACTTTCAAGATCTCTGCGGCTGGAGCTCTGTTCTTTGACACCAATGAAGTGATGTGTTGGCAAAGAATTGATACCCTTTCAACTGGAAGATGTAGAGTGGTGGTTGAAGTGTCTAACTCTGCCCCTATAAAGACGATATGCTGCGATGGCGACAAGGCAAACTTTTTGAAGTTGACCATAATGCCTAAGTGGTTGCAGAGTGTCAGAGTAGATTCTGTTGCCTGAATCAGTTGATGCCTGGTGGTGGAGGTAAGGAGCTAATCATCTAGGTACGGAAACACCTGGAATCCTAGACACCTCAGGTGAGCCGTGACCACTGCCATACATTTGGTAAACACTCTGGGGGCTGTAGAGTGGCCAAAGGGCAGGGCTCGAAACTGGTAGTGACTGGCTCCCAGCCGGAAATGCAGATGATCTCTGGATGGTCTGGCCATTCTTATGTGGTAGTATGCATCCTTGTGATCGATTGAGCACAGCCAATTGTCCTTCCCTAAAAAGGGAAGTATGGACTGAAGTGTGACCATCCGAAACTTCTCTTTTTTCACAAACTGGTTTAGTCTGCTGAGGTCCAAAATGGGTCTCCAGTCCCCCGTTTTCTTTGGAACCAAAAGGAATCTTGAGTAAGTTCCGAATCCTGTTTGGTCTGCTGGGACTGGCTGGATGACTCTTTCTAGCAACTTGCGGACCTCTGTGGTTGCTTGTTCCCTGTAACTGGGTGGAACATCCCCGATTCTATTGACGGGAATGGGTGGAATGGAGAATGGTATGAAATACCCTCTGGAAATGATGCTTTGTACTCATCTGTCATTTGTAATATCTAGCCAGGCTTCTGGGTACAAAGATAAGCAACCCCTGACCGCCTCCAGAGCAGAAAATTCGGGCCTCCTCTAAGGAGCACTGGCAGGGTTGGCCAGAGAAGTGATCTGTCACCCTGATGTTGTGGACCACCATTATTACCCCCTCCTCTGCCCCTGGAGGGAGGTTCTCCACATGTATCCTGAAAGGCTCCTTGGGCTTTCCGGAACCACATCTTCCCTCCCCTTTGGCCTTTGTGATAAGGCCGAGTAGGGGTGAAAAATGGACTCCGACAGCAGACAGAATCTTTCTCTCCTGTTCACACCTGGTCAATGTTTCCTTTACATTTGGCCCAAACAAGGATGAGCTGTCAAACGGAGTGCTTACGAATGAAGACTTGAAAGGCTCCTCAAAGGAACAGAGGCGTATCCATGCATGCCTGCGAAGAACAATCCCTGTACCTGCAGCCCTACTCGAACCATCAGCTTCCTATGATATGAGACGCATGGACGAGTTCACAATGGAATTAAGGGTAGCAAGCTGGGCAGAAACTTTGTCAGAGATGCCTGTAGCTACAGTACCCTGAAGAGAATCTCCCAGCTCTTAAGGAGATCTCTTTCAAGTCTGGTGAAATGGTCAGATAAGTTCAGTGATCGAAAAGTAAAAGTCGCTGAGCTGAACATGCATTTCCCATATCTATCCATGATCCTGGAGACTCTGTTAGGAGGATGGATAGACGAAGAAGTTTCCGACAATTCCTTCTTTGTGGCTGCCGCCACCACCATGGCATCAACAGGAACTCCTTTAGACAGAAACGATTTATCTGCGGGGGCAGAAATAAATTTATTAGGCCTCCAAAGGACAGGCTCCATGGACTCCGGCTACTACCATGCCTTACGAGAGACCAATTGCATAAGCTCATCATAGGGTGGAGACACCCAGGAGGTGGAAGGCTGAGACTCGAAAGCCTTCAGAAGACTCATCCTCAGTAGGGCATTTGGACTGCCAATCACCCCTCTGCCTAGGAATCTCAAGTATCTCCACAAAGGAGATTTCCTCAGAGGGGGATCGAGGGGACCCTTCTGACTCATCCAAGTTGGTGTCAGATGTTAAGGACTCCTGTGGGGAGTCCAAGTGCCTCCTCTTGCACAGTCTCTTTCTGGGGACTTCCTCAGTGGGAACTTCTGGGGAAGTCTCAGAAGAGCAGGGGGTGCCCAGCGGGGCTACCTGAGGCTCTGGGTCTCTACCCTTAGGGTGACTGATAGTAGCAGCAGCGGACACAAGCACTTTGAGGGAAGAAGAGGCCAAACCTGGTAATGAAGTCTTTGGAGACATCACTCGCCTCATGGCTTCGAAAGCATCATGGCTCCAATGAGAAGGATTCAACGGACCCAAAGGGACTGCAATCCCCTCTCGCACTGATGCCATGGGCTAAAGGTAGGAGCCGAGGTCACCCGATCCAAAGCCCAGAGAGGAAAAGTCGGCACCAAGTCAGTGCGACTATCCTCCCTGGATCAGACAGAGGACAGTCGGGCTCCTAGGGTCTCCGGTCAGCACAGAGGATGTCCGAGCAGATGGATCCGACGACACTGGAACAGCCGTTGGCTCCAAGGGTTCTACAATCATCAAGTCTGCCTTCTCTAGCTCCGAAACACCGGTACGGCTCAGAGGAGGAGTAGTTAATTCAGGGAGTGTGGTCTTCAGTTCTGATGCCCTGGTCGGAGCAGACAGCAATTTAGCTAGACCTGGTGCCGTTATTAGCTTCTGTGCCAGTCGATCCATATCCGAATCTGAAAGGCTAACAGAGGACCTGGAAGAAAGCACCGATGGTGCTGACTGGAGAAGTGGAGAAGAGGGAGTCTTGGAGCCAAGCCTTCCAAGCCAAAGTCCCGGCTCCGAAAAGAACAGACTGTCGGCTCTGAAGGCTGTGGAGCTGAAGTCACAGTATATTCCACTTTTTTTGTTTTTTTTGCCTTAGACTCAGAGGAAGATTTTCAAGACCTTGAAGATTTGCTGGCCCCATCCTGCTCAGACAAAGCTACTACAAAGGGGTGCTTAAGGATAACTCGATCTATAAAGTTTTCTCTTTCTCTCAGCCAGCACCCTAGTAGAAAAGGAGTGGCAGATACTGCAGGACTCCTGAAGGTGCACCTCACCCAAACAATAAACGCACTGAACATGTGCATCTGTCACAGACATTATTTTGTCCCCAGTCTGGACATTTTTTTAAAACCAGACTTCGGAAGTTTTTCCTTCTCTTTAGACATAATATCTATATATAGAAACTAACAACTATGAAGAACTATAAACACTATCACAAACAAAAGCCCAAAGGGGCCACTCTGGATATATATAAAATACAATATAGAATATTAATATAAACTCCTAGCTAGTCTACACTACTACAGGCCAAGGCCAAGAAGCAAAAAGTCAAGAATAACGAGGCTAGAAGCAAAAGCTATAAAAGGGAAAGGGGAACACTTCTAAACAACAGTCCAACTATATCTAAGAATATATATATAAGAAAAACATGAAGTACACCAGTACTGTTAGCCAACAGGGTGCTGGTGGAAATTGGGCTACTGTTGGCCGAAGAAGAAGAGGAGGGGGAAGGCATGCCCGAAGGCAGAAAGAGAGGAGGAAGGTTAGGAGTGTAGTACTGAGGGTAGGAACTCTGAATATTGGCAGTATGACTGGTATAGGGAGAGAGCTAGCTGATATGATGGAGAGAAGGAAGGTTGATATATTGCGCATTCAAGAGACCAGATGGAAGGGAAGTAAGGCCAAGTGTATAGGAGGTGGGTTCAAATTGTTCTATCATGGTGTGGATGGCAGAAGAAATGTGGTAGGGGTTATCGGAACAGTATGCCAAGAGTGTTTTGGAGGTGAAGAGAGTGTCTGATAGAGTGATGTTTATGAAGCTTGAAATTGATGGTGTAATGATGAATGTTGTTCATGCATATGTTCGATGGATGAGAAAGAAAAATTTTGGAGTGAGTTGGATGAAGTGGTGGTGAGTGTACCCAAGGGTGAGAGACTAGTGATTGGAGCGGACTTCAATGGGCATATTGGTGAAGTGAACAGAGGGGATGACGAAGTGATGGGTAGGTATGGTGTTAAGGAGAGGAATGCAGAAGGTCAGATGATTGTGGATTTTGCGAATAGGATGCACATGGCTGTGGTGAATACATATTTTAAGAAGAGGGAGGAGCATAGGGTGATGTACAAGAGTGGAGGAAGATGCACTCAGGTGGATTATATCCTATGTAGGAGGGCCAGTCTGAAGGAGATTGGAGACTGTAAAGTGGTTACTGGGGAAAGTGTAGTTAAGCAGCATAGAATGGTGGTCTGCAGGATGATGTTGGTGATCAAGAAGCGGAGGAGGAGTGTGAAAGCAGTGCCAAGGATTAAATGGTGGAAGTTAAAAAAGGGTGATTGTGAGGTGGAGTTCAGGGAAGAGTTAAGACAGGCACTGGGAGGCAATGAAGAGTTACCGAATAGCTGGGTAACTACAGCAGAGCTAGTAAGGGAGACTGCTAGGAAGGTGCTTGGTGTGACATCTGGACAGAGGAAGGAGGACAAGGAGACATGGTGGTGGAATAAGGAAGTACAGGAGAGTATATAGAGGAAGAGGCTGGCGAAGAAGAAGTGGGATTGTCAAAGAGATGAAGAAAGTAGATATGAGTATAAGGAGATGAGGCGCATGGTAGAGAGAGGTGGCTAAGGATAAGGCATATAGAGAGTTGTATGAGAGATTGGACACTAAAGAGGGAGAAAAGGACCTGTACCGATTGGCTAGACAGAGAGACAGAGCTGGGAAAGATGTGCAGCAGGTAAGGGTGATTAAGGACAGTGAGGGAAACGTACTCACAAGTGACAAGAGTGCGTTGAGTAGATGGAGAGAGTACTTTGAAGGGCTGATGAATGAAGAGAATGAGAGAGAAGGTTGGATGATGTGGGGATAGTGAATCAGATTAGCAAGGAGGAAGTAAGGACAGTTATGAAGAGGATGAAGAATGGAAAGGCTGTTGGTCCTGATGACATACCAGTTGAAGCATGGAGGTGCTTAGGAGAAATGGCAGTGGAATTTTTAACCAGATTGTTTATTGAAATTTTGGAAAGTCAGAGGATGCCTGAGGAGTGGAGAAAAAGTGTTTTGGTACCTATCTTTAAGAATAAGGGTGATGTGCAGAGCTGCAGTAATTACAGAGGGATACAAATGATCAGTCACAGCTTGCTTGAAGTTATGGGAAAGAGTAGTGGAAGCTGCGTTAAGAAGGGAGGTGATGATTAGTGATCAGCAGTATGGTTTCATGCCAGGAAAGAGCACTACAGATGCAATATTTGCTCTGAGAGTGTTGTTGGAGAAATACAGAGAAGTTCAGGAGGAGTTACATTGAGTCTTTGTGAACTTAGAGAAAGCATATGACAGGGTGCCTAGAGAGGAGTTGTGGTATTGTATGAGGAAGTCGGGAGTGGCAGAGAAGTATGTAAGAGGGGTACAGGATATGTATGAGGGTAGTGTGACATTGGTGAAGACTGCGGTGGGAGTGACAGATACGTTTAAGGTGGAGGTGGGATTACATCATGGATCAGCTCTTAGCCCTTTCTTATTTGCAGTGGTGATGGACAGGTTGACAGATGAGATTAGACAGGAGGCCCCGTGGACCATGATGTTTGCAGATGACATTGTGATATATAGTGAGTAGGGACCAGGTTGAGGAGACCCTGGAGAGGTGGAGATTTGCTTTAGAGAGGAGAGGAATGAAGGTCAGCAGGGCTAAAACAGAATATATGTGTGTAAATGAGAGGGAGGGTAGAGGAATGGTGAGGATGCAGGGAGTAGAGTTGGTAAAGGTGGATGAGTTTAAGTACTTGGAAACAACAGTTCAGAGTAATGGTGAGTGTGGAAGAGAGGTGAAGGAGAGAGTACAGGCAGGGTGGAATGGGTGGAGAAGTGTGTGTCAGGAGTGATTTGTGATAGACGGGTACCAATAAGAGTGAAAGGGAAGGTCTACAAGAGGGTAGTGAGACCAGCTATGTTATATGGGTTGGAGATAGTAGCATTGTCGAAAAGGCAGGAGTCAGAGCTGGATGTGGCAGAGTTAAAGATGTTAAGATTTGCACTGGGTGTGACTAGGACGGACAGGATTAGGAATCGGTATATTAGAGGGTCAGCTCAGGTAGGACAGTTTGGAGACAAAGCAAGAGAGGCGAGATTGCGTTGGTTTGGACATGTGCTGAGGAGGGATACTGGGAAAAGGATGTCAAGGATGGAGCTGCCAGGTAAGAGGAAAAGAGGAAGGCCTAAGATGAGGTTTATGGATGTGGTGAGAGAGGACATGCAGGCGGTTGGTGTGAAAGAGCATGATGCAGAGGACAGGAAGAAATGGAAACAGATGATCCGCTGTGGCGACCCCTAACGGGAACAGCTGAAAGAAGATGATGATGAAGAAAAAAATGAAGAAAACTTGCAAATATGCAGAATATCCTACAAAAAGTCTCGAGCAATGCTGGAAACCAAGAGATCAGTGCCGAGCCAAACTAAATCTGAGGTAATTCCAGCAGTGCATCATGGGATAAGGGGCTTGGTCTCGAGCTACTGGTAATCTTTGAGCTTTGCTAAACGGCCATGTCGGAGCCGAAGATCGGCTCCGAACCCATCAGTGAAGAATGAACGGCGAGACTGAATAACTTCACATCACCTGTTAACAGCCTTGTAAGCCTTGTGAAATAAAAATAGAATGTCCTGATTCTAGATAAAATCAGTGCACTTTTACATCCCACCCTAGCAGCTCAAGAGCACAGCATATGAACTCTAAAACTTGCCTTTGTCCAACCTTTTTTTCTGGTTATACTGTAAAACCTATATTTCTTACAACTAAAAAAGTATTTGTTTACTTTAATATATTTAACACATCTGTCACTGAAAAGACTTCCCCCACACTAAAAAATCCCCCTAACTACACATTACAGAAAACTGTTTTATTGCATATAACATGTAGATCATATCAAGAAATTTTAAATACAAATACTAACAAAAATTGTTTAACTTAGTTTCCTCCTTTTAGTGTCCTTCTAAACGATAGTGATATAAAGTGGGGTATGTGATTTGCAGTCCACCCACAAGTTAAGTCAACAAGTCCAGTGTCTTTTAGACACTTTCTCACAAAACCA
The DNA here is from genome assembly GCF_019279795.1 of Protopterus annectens. Lineage (NCBI taxonomy): Eukaryota > Metazoa > Chordata > Ceratodontiformes > Protopteridae > Protopterus > Protopterus annectens. Next base: position 508,852,543 of record NC_056750.1, read on the forward strand.
TATTTCATAAATGTGGAAATGCTTCACAGTCTTCCATTTATTCAATAATTTCAGAGTTGCTCATCTTCCTGCTCATCTCCATCTCCCAACACCAATCTCTTGTTCAAATCCAAGATACTGCAGATTTTTCTAGTCAACTCCCTTGCTTTTTTACTGTGTCTCAAGCATTTTCCTCTGGGACAATGGAAGAGATTTCACTGGAAAAGTCTCTTTATGAACCTTACCATCAGAAGAATGAGAAGCAGAGTCCTCTCCTGCGTGCTGATTCACTTTTTGCTGGGTAATTTCTTTCCCCTCCATAGCCTGTTCTGCACTGAAAAATGACAAATCCTCCAGGGGAAAAAACTGTGAAGACAACTGGATCTTGAATCTCACACCTGCCTCTCAACATTCCCTGATTGCTGGGATAAATTTGCTTCTTGTCTCTTTCATTTGCCTGGTATACAGTGAATAATCATTTCTTACAAACACTCTTAGTAGAATCTTTAATACTTTCCCCTTCTGCCAGAATTTAGTCAGGATCGCCTCTTTTCTCCTGGTATAACTGCATCTTTACTAATATACATCCTGGCTGCATTCTCAAGGCCAAGTTTGTAGCACACTCAATGCCCCCTTTCCATTAACAAATTCTGCTGTGGAACACAAGTCCAGTTGCCTATTTGTGCTTTCATAAAATTAAAACTGGTCTGTTCTTCCAGTTTCTCTGTTACAGCAAATAATCTCAGTTTTTTTGTGCATGCTCTGCTTTCTAACCCTATTTTTTTTTAAAACAGTTGTTCTTGAGAAAACTCATTCAGCCAGATTCTCTGATTTGTGGTTCACCTGAATTACTAGTTAAAGCTATTTTTCTAGCATTCTGTTTCATTTATTTTGATCACCTCTGAGTACATTTGATTTATTTTTCCTCTAAATTAAAGGAATCCATCTCTTGAACCAAAGGTGAAGCTTGAACTGGTTTTTGCTGAACACCTGCAGAATTCTTCTTACACAACGTTTTGTCTTCACCTTGTCTGGTTAATTTTCTTTCAGGTTTTCCAAATTTATTCGTTGCTGGCATCCGGTCAATACATTTCCTAGCCAGCAACTGAATTTTACCAAAAAAAAAAAAATAACACTCCTTTTACTCAGTTTCTGTTTTCACACTGGGAGAGCTAAAGTTATGCTGTTGATCAGTGTCAACCATAATTTTGAAATATATGCAACAAGATGTGCTCCAGAGGAGAACTAGCATTATTTCAATTGTCCCCATTCAAAATGTACATAAAAAGGAAGAACTTGCAAAACAAACATCTACACTAGGAGTATCCATACGAGTCAGTAGAATGGAAGTACATAATTTTTCTTTCTACTTACAATGCCTCTCACAGTGCACATTAGTTTCTGTCTTTTCAGTATTCATCAAGTGGTTTTTGACTGAATCACTATGAAGCAATAGTTAAAACACTTAAAGGATGGACAACTTCTAATAATGCATTATGCAATGCATCCTATGCGTTGACTGTATTCTGCCCTTCATAAGAGTCTGCAGCACATTTGAAGTTTTTGATGGGTGATAAAGCTTCATTTATTTATTTATTTTATTTTATTTTACATTTGTTGACTGGGAAAATCCGACTGGATACATGTCCATTTTCAGTGGAGGCCCGGGGAGAAAAGCTCCACATTGACATTAGTTTACATACTTATAAACAGAGAATATATTACATGTTTTGATAATTAATACATAGGTACAAAGAGATAAGTGAACAGAGAAACTACTGCTCTTTACTAAGACTAATACGTAGGTACAATAAGATTATGTAATTGATAAACATATAAGACTAATACGTAGGTACAGTAAGATTATGTAATTGATGAACATATAAGGTTTAAAAGGAGAAAATGTCAGAGTAAATGCTAGATAGAGGAAGAGCCTAGAGGAAAACATGAGGAGAAGTGGGGTTCCGGAGGGTGGTGGGTTTAGTCTGGTTTGGAACACTGACAGAGCCACTGATTTTTAAAGTGAAGGGTTAGATTTTTCTTGAATTTGGATAAAGAGGTGATGGTGGTGAGTTGAGGCGGAAGGGAATTCCATATTTTACCAATGGAATTTGCAAACAGCAAGTCACCTCCAGAGTTACAGGATTTGACTGTTTGAGCAAGTAGCCTATTTGCTGAACGCAGACTAGTTAGGTTTAGATATGGGGTGATTAAATTATGCAGTGCAGGGATGGAATCAGGATGATGGAGGATCTTGTAAGCTATAGTTAGCTGGGTTTGTTGAAGTAGGTTAGGTAGTTCCACCCAGCCTAGGTTGTGCAGGTTGATACAGTGATGGGTTTTGTAAGGCATGCCAGTAACAAATCTAGCAATGTGATTGTAGCAGCCAGAGAGCTTATTTAGGTCAGATTTGTACAGGTTGGTAAGTATGGGTGAGGCATAAAGGAGTGAGGAGAGGAGATGAGAGTGGGCTGTGGCTTCTCTTGCTTTGGGAGTAAGAAAGGATCTTATTCTATAAAGAGACCCCAGTTTTTTGTTAACTGTTTTAATAGTTTGGTTAATGTGTAGGTCGAATCTGAGTTTGTTGTCTATGGTAACACCTAGTAATTTGGAATTTGAGTCTGGGGATATAGTAGTCCCATTTTGGATTGAACAGAAAAGGGTATGGGGTAGGTTTATGGGTAGGCTGGAAGAGTAATAGTTTGGTTTTTTTAGGGTTAAGGATCAAATGGCGACCTAGCAACCAGTCTTCAACTGCAGTGAGACAGTCTTGGGTTTTGGATAATAGCTTAGTTGGTGACCTGTCCGTGTTTATGAGTGTTGAGTCGTCTGCGTATTGTATACAGGAGGACTCGGGGATGACTGTGTGGAGGTCGTTTATAAACATAGAAAAGAGTAGGGGTCCCAGGATGGAGCCTTGGGGAACCCCTATGGTGTTAGGTAATAGGGGTGAGAGTTTGTTTTGCCATAGTACGGCTTGATTTCTGTCTGAGAGATAGGCATGGAACCACTTGAGTGTTGTGTTGTCTAGTTCAAATGTTTTTAGAGTGTTGTGCAGTAGTTGGTGGTTGACCATATCGAAGGCCTTTGATAGGTCAAGAAAGAGAGCGGATGACATGTTTTTGTTGTTTTTGTTGTGGTTTATTGTGTCAGTGAAGGACAGGAGGGCAGTGGTAGTGCTGTGTTTGGGTCTGAAGCCATGCTGTGAGGTAGTTAGGAGCTTGTTATGGATTAGATAGGGTACTAGTTGATTGTGTATGCATTTTTCCATGATTTTAGCAAGTGGTGACAATATGGCTATTGGCCTGTAGTTGGATAGGTCAGTAGATGTCCCACCTTTGTGGAGAGGGATGATGTGGGAGATTTTCCAGATTGAGGGGATAGTAGATTCCGTTATGGTGCGGTTAATTAGGATGGAGATGGGGTAAGCTATGACCTCTGCAGCTTTTTGTAGGTAATCAGCTGGTAGAAGGTCAGCAGCAATGGTAGTAGGCTTTAGTTTCTGCAGAAGGGATCTAATGAAGGAAGTGGAAACAGGTTGTAGGTGGAAGGAGGGTTCTGACTTCAGAGTCGAACTCGTGGTAGTGGGGTTGGTTAGAGTTTGTTGTGCCGCTAAAGATTTGATAACATTAATAAAGAAAGAGTTAAATGCATTGGCCACTTCTTCAGGACTTTTATCATTTAGGTCAGCCGGAGTTGGGGTAGAGGTCTTGCCTGGATGGAGAAGGTTGTTAATACCTGCCCAGAACTTTTGGGGATTAAGTTGATGTTTATTTTGGAGTTGGAGGTAGTAGTTCTTTTTGTCTAGTAAAATGGATTTTTTTGTCACATTTCTAAGTTGTTGGAAGTGAGATCGGTCTAGGGGGGTTTTGGAGGCACGCCATTTGTCCCAGGCTTTGTTTCTAAGTTTGATTTTATACTTAGAGTCTTTTGTTAGCCATGGAGCAGTCAGGTTTTTAACCTTGGCTGTACGTATGGGGGCATGTAAATTGAGTATTTTTATAAAGGTGGAATTAAAGGTTATAACGGCTTCCTCAAGAGGGAGGTATTTAAGATTAGACCAGTTACAGGACTGCAGCTCAAGTTGGAATTTGGCAAGGTCAAATTGTTTAGTGTTCCTGATAGATTTATAGACTGGTAGTTTACATCTCCCTACCTTATTTTTCTCTATGTAGGTTATGAGATGGTCACTGATTTCGTTTGGGAGAGTCCCAGATTTATAGGCGTGAGATGGACTGTTAGTGAGTATGCAGTCAAGAAGACTTTCTTTTTGGTTGGAGTTACCAATTCTGGTGGGGGAGGTTATGATTTGTGAGAAGCCATGGAGATTTATGAGGGTGGGGTTGGTCTCAGAGGAGCATTGGTTCCAGTCTATATTCGTATCACCCAGGATAATAGTTTCCTGGGGACAATTGGTAGCGAGCCAATTTAAGATATGCTCAAATGTGTCAGTGTTGCTTCCGGGGGGAATGTAGATCACAAGTAGATTAATACTTTTTTCCTTATTTATTTGGATCTTCAGGGAAATTAATTCTGCATTGGAGATTTGGGGGGGTTGTGAAGGGTTCAAAGTAATATTTAGTGAGCATTTATAGAGGACGGCGAGACCACCTCCTTTTTTTACTGGGCGGTCCTTTCTGTATATGTTATAGCCTTGTGGGGTGATTTCAGTATCTTTTGTGGCTGGTTTTAACCAGGTTTCTGACAGGCACATAATGTCGGGGTGGTATATCTCTAACAGGGCGTGCAGATTGTGTATTTTGTTGTTTAGACTTCTTATATTAAGATGACAGATAAGGAGGGAGTTAGGAGAGGTCGGGGGAAGAGATAGGTTATGTAAGTAAGTGTTTGTGATAGGGCCAGGATTGGGGTGGATGTCACCATCCTTGGACAGGTTTTTTCTTAGATGTTCTATGAGTTTCAGGAGTTTGAGTAGTAAAATGTCAGCATATTTGGATTTAGGAGAGTTAATTCTTGGTTTATAGGGGAGGGGGTATCTGGTGTATTGTACCATATTGGTGGGGTAGTGAGTAGGATAAGCAGTGTAAGGTAAGGATGATAGACTACAGGTATGATATTTGGGATAGTGATATCCGTAGTAGATAGTGTTCTCATAAGTAGTTAGGGCATGTAGTGATGTAAGGACTAATAAAGAGAGCCAGAGAGAGGTGTGGCTGTATGTTATTTAACATTGTTATCTATGCTTAGGCAGATAACAAGTGAGGTGGGAGTGGTTCAAGTATAGGGAGGTGGGTGAATGTAAGATAAAGTCACGCGTGATTGTGTGAGAGTATGGATAGTAGTGGGTGTGGTTAGTTAGGTATAAAAGTAGGACCACTGGGGGCGGGTGGGATATGGGGGCAGGGAGGGGCGTGGAGCGAGCCTGAGCGCAGCGAGGGCGAGCGGAGCGGGGCTAGTCCGACCCCACACTGACCAGGTAATGGAGAGAATAGTAATATTTACTTTAATCCTTTGCTTATGCCCAATGCAAAAATATAGTTGGTTGTACTTTTAATTTTTTTTAGCTTTTGCCCAATTTTACACCATTAATGGGATGTACTGCTGTGTTACAGGGCTCGGGTAGGAGTTTTAGAGGGGTTATTTACATTAAACTTGGTTTGTGATGGTAGGACTGGATATTGACCTTGTCAGTTTAGGTTACTGTGCTCACAGCTTTCAGCTCACTTAGAGAGTTCAATATAGTGGCGCTTCTGGTAAGGGCGACCTGGGAAATAACTGGGCACAACCTGGGAGAGGAAGAACATAACACTTAGCTTACACTCAACACTGTACTTTCACAGAGGAATATGTAGCAGCAGCTTATCCATATATCCTAAGCATTCATGCTTACAGTTTAAAGTGACAAAATTAAATATACAGTTTAGGAATCCACCCTTTTATGCACTAGACAAGTGATGCTGTAAACTCCTGAGACAACAAACGCTTACAATAGCTGTGGTTGTGAAATAGAGTGCTCCACGCTAAAAATGGTGTGGCCTACTCTTTAAACATTCTAGAAATGCAGTCGCTAATCCTTTCGCAGGTAAAAACATGCTACAAATGCAGTCGCTAACATTTCAGGCTAGTATTAGTGGAGTCTCTGGTGTGAGCGGGCTAGAAATGTAGTCGCTAGACCCTTGGCAGCTTAAACATGCTAGAATTGCCGTTGTTAAACATTTCAGGCTAGAATCAATAGTTTCTTTGGTTCATACCCCTAGACTATGAAAACATACTAGGGTCTGTAACAGATCTCTGGCCAAGCACATTTTTTCCTACTTTTGGTATAATTTTGCTCTTCCATGTCGAGGGAGAAGGTATTATTTATAATAGGGGCTTCAATTCCTTACAAGATGATCAGAGTTTTGTGAACTGTTTGCATTTTTTTGAAGCAGTAGCCTAAATGTATTTAAAATGTGGCATTTTCAAAGTTATGATTGAAAAGACTGAAATCTATACTGTCAACATGAAAATGCTGGAAACAGATTAATTCAAGTTAGTCTGAAGGGTCTCTTAGAACACTTCAGTAAGTTATTTTCTTTTTAATCTATTTTCTGTTTTTGGTGCTTTAACATTTTTGGTGGTGATGGAGCATTTTCTGAAGTTCTGAAACCAAGAGAAAACCACTTGATTGTTTGTCTTTTCGGCTTTTCCCGGTTAGGGGTCATCATAGTGGAACTCCGGTTTGCTAATGATTGGCAGTCAATTTTTGTGGTGCCGAGTTGCCAGCCCAACCTTCAGCGAAGGCAAGCCCATTCACGCATGTCTTTCGGAGGCCACTCGACCACGGGGAGACATGCAGACTCCACACAGAAGGCACTCCAGCAGAGAATCGAACAGGAGAACCTCTTGCTGTGAGGCAACAATACTACCGCTGTACCACCGCGGTTGTAAGAGAAAACCACTTGATAATCATTCTAAATTAAATGCTTGAAGTTGTTAGCCTATACTGTAGTCACATGGAGAAAGAAGTGTTTTTAGTGGCCCCAATATAGACTCATTTTGCCTCTGTCGCAATTCAGAGACTCGCAACTGCAAGTCCTGGAATTATGAACGAAAGTACAAAGATGCAAGAAAACAGCTGAAGCTGAACATTGCTGTTCTCCTTTCAAAGTTGTTTTTGCAGAAGGGTAAAGCCCTGCACTCCCTGACATACATATGCCAGCTCCAGGACTGCCAAACTTTGGAGAAAAGGGAATATGCCAAGAAACAGCAATCATGAACTTTGTACAAGTCCACATTTTCACTTAATCTTCTTGGGGCTCAGTTACAAATCTTGGAATATCTCACAATTATCCATACTTCATAGGGCAACATCTCAAAGGAAAGAAAATTAAAATGAAAGCTGAAAATATTCATAGTTCTCAAAAATCTTTCAATTACATTATTAAAGGGCATTATTAAAATTAAGTAAAAAAAATAAAATTTTTAAATCTTTTTGGTTTAATCCAGAGAGGGCAAGTTCTGTCAATGTTGTTGAAACAAGGCATCAAGGCACATTTCTAACAAGACTTATGAATCCTTACAGTTTTAACTGATGAGTTGATTTTATTAAGAAAAGCTCATTTCTATTCAGCCTATACTGACAGTGGTTTCTGAAACCCTTTTCCATACTCCCTTACTTTCACAGTGCTACAAAAGATAATCTGGATCAAGACATTTACCCACCATGAGAAATATGATTAATTTGTCTTCTATACCCTACCCCCATCTTAAAGTATACCTGCACTTGCCAGACATGCATCTGAAAATACACTGATTTAATAATCGAGTGATTTATATCCAGGACTGCTCTCAAGAGGAAATCGGATAGACAAATCCATTCAGACAAAGGGAAATCAACAGTTGCTGCAAGACACATTACCCCCACATTGCATGCAGACATCTTTGCTGCATGTACACACATCTCAGATCTCACATGCCCAGGGCAAATTTGAAAAAAAACTCTGCCTGACTGCCCATGTGACTACGCAGGTTTGATTATCACAGCACTGGTGAGAAGGGGGGGGGGCTACAAAATAATGGAACCTTTGCATTGGTATCTTTAGCACCACCTCTTGAGTTTTCTAAACCTTTACTAAAGCTGTATACAGAAGATATGAAAATTTACCAAAACATTTTAAATATTTATTTACTTAACCAGGATAGTCCAACTGAGCAAAAACCCTTTTTGAGCAGAGGCCTGGGGAGAAAAGCTCCACAGTAAAACAAGTTATTACATCACAATATCCAGTAAGGTACAACAGTAAAATGCATAACTACTACATGCAGGCCTAACAGATGTAACACATTAATACACAGACCACAATGACTAGTAAGACGCAATAGAAGACATTAATACTATATGCAGATTTTAGAGATAAAACACAATATTACACACACCTATTTTACAGTGATTTTAGGTATAACCAGAGGTTCAAGGAGTAAAATTAAACACAATTTGTTAAATAGTGTGCAAGGAAGACATCTTGTTAATGGAAGAGTTAATTAGGAGAGGAAACAGCTTATAGAACTGGAGATTAAGCATGTATACAAGTTTTGATGGAAGGTAAGGCAGAGGATATAGGAATATAGGAGAGTTAGGTAAATAAATGGCCAGAGAAGATAAAGTTAGTGAGGAGGTTAGATAAGGAGTATAATGGAGAAAAATACAGGGAGAGATGGGCTAAGTAGCAGCAGATAGGATGATATATAAAAGAATATATAATAGCATAGTAAGAAGAGAATGAGAGTTGGATTATGGAAGAAAGTAGAGAGTCCAAGTAGGATATTTACAATGACATGTTCAGGCAGTAATTAGGTAATCTTTTAGAGCTTTACTGAAGTCAAGAGTCTGTTTTATTTTTCATAGGAAGTTTGTTCCACGACAGGGCTGGTAAATAGCTATACAGTTTTTGTCCAAAGAACTCTAGGGTTTGAATATTTCTAGGTGATATTGATCAGAGCTCCTTGGAGTTCGGGGGGGGTGTAGCGGGAGACTAGAGTGGAGATATTAGGGCAGGAGGAGGGTTTGTGTACGATGGAATGAAGGATGGTAAGTTGCGAAAGTTGAAGATGGTGAGGAAATTCCAAACAATTTAAAGACATAATGACAAGACATTGACGTGACCTTGGTAGGTTATTAGATGCGAATCTAGCTATTTTATTGTAGGTGGTTTTAAGTTTTGTGAGGAGATTATATTGCAGGTTAGTTAGGCTTTGAGAACTATATAAAAGGTTATGAAGGTGGTAAGCATGGGCAAGTGTCTGTCGTGGCTCAATAGTTAGGAACTTGTATTTCCATACAATAGACTTAATTTTTGAAAAGTTTTCTTAATGCAGTGGAATACATGTAGGTCAGACTCCAGTTGCTTATCTATAATGGCACAGAGAAGCTTAGTATGGGTTTCAACCTTAATGAATTGTGCTGTTTATAAATATAACAGTGAATGTGGATTTGTGTTGAGACAGTGATTTTGGGAGGAAAAGTAGAAGTCTAGTCTTTTTGGAGTTGAGCAAGAGTTGCTTATTTAACAGTCATGTTTCAATAAGGTTGAAGGACTTGTGTTGGGGCATATACGTCAGGGAGGGTACTAGAGGTGGTGATGGAATATTGTATTAGGGGTGACTGGGGGCAGGAAGTGTAGAGGTGATATATGAAAATATTGAAAGTAAGGGACCAAGTATTGATCTTTGAGAGACTTCCATCTTAATGGGGAGGAGAGCCATTTAACAGCTTGTCTGTTGGAAAGGTAGCTTTGAAACCAGGAAATAGTTGAAGAAGTTTGAGCTGAGGCAGTTTAGAAAGAAGAATAGGGTGAGAGAGAGTATCAAAAGCTTTGGAGAGATTAAGAAAGAGACAGAAGACCAGCTTTGTTATTGTCTCTTGGCTGGGGAGACAGAATTTGTGAAGGAAATGATGGCTGTTGTGGTACTATGAAGCGGCTAAAAACCATGTTGTGTAGGTGAGAGTAGATTTTGGTAGAAGAGATAGTCAAGAATTTGTTTATGTACACATTTCTCAAAGATTTCGAATAGAGGAAACACCATTGCTATAGGCTGGTAATTGGCTAGTTTGGTAGAGTTTCCGCCTCTGTGAAGGGGGTATAGTATAGAATTGTTTCCATAATGAGGAAAAGTGGGTTCCATTATTGAGCAGTTTATGAGAATGGAAATGGGATAAGCAACAGAGTGAGATGCAGCCTTAATATTCAGTGGAGGTAGGTTGTATGTTGATGCAGAGCAAGGTTTTAGTTTGAGGAGAAGATTTTTAATGTAGTTTGTAGGAATTGGTTTTAGTGAGGAGGAGTTATTGAGGTGCGAAGGAATGCGAGTATTACAGGTATTAATGGAGTTACAGGTTTGGATAAGTTTACTAATGGAGTCAAAGTAAGAGTTAAAGATGGATACAGTCTCTTGAGGGGAATTATTAGGGCAGGGGTTGGGAGTAGAGGGGTTTCAGGGTGCAGGATTCGGTTGATACTATACCAGAATTTTTGGGATTCTTACTTTGAGTAGTTTGGGGTTTTAGATAAGTTTTTTTCTTATCTATATTAAGTTGTTTTTTAGTGAGGTTATGTAGTTCCTTGTATGTTTGGAAGTCAGTGGGCAATTTAGTCCTTGTCCAGAGCTTCCAGGCATTATCCTTTTCCATTATTAGGGAGACAGTGGCCTGGGTGAGCCACGGAGAGCATCAAGATTTGACCATTTTAGTCTGAAGGGGGGCAAGGGAGTTGAGAGTATTAAGAAATATGGTGTTAAATTGTTGAACAGCTTCATCTAGCGATAGATTAAAAAAGAATGACCAGTTAACAGAAGAATGTTGTCAAAGAAGGCAAGATGAAAGTTTGGATAGAGCTTAGATAAATTCCTGGATTAAATTTCATATACCTCATTTGCAGCAAGTTGGTAAGTCACCCCGTAAGTCTGGTGTAAACAAAACAAAAAGAAATACGTGAAGCTCATGGAAGACATGGGGAAAATGATCGAATGACTCAGTCTGTAACTCTCTAATCATTAAAGTACATTATGGGCCAGAATCAATAAAGCCTTCACTAAGTGTGTATTCAAGAACATTCTTATCACATTTGTTGTACTTTCTAGTCACTGAAAGAGATTGCACTAAGTGTACATGTAGTCTACACTTTGTGGTAACCTTTATGAATCCTTGCCAATATTTAACACTGCAAGAATATCAGTAGGAAAACTAAAATTAGGAGGAAGAAAGTGTGAGTTATGTCTGTGTTATCTGTTTACTCAAAACAGTGTACACAGTGTATGCATTTACTGAATTCCCAGGATATGTTGTGGTACCAATCAAATCAGACATTTTACAGGCTTCTGACATTCTATGAATGTCAAGAAACTGAGCTTTCTTCAATAAATCCATCTCCAAGCCATTAGAAGCCTGTTTATTACACCACTTAAAATGAGCATTCTATTTTTACAGTAACCTTTGGTATAATATCCTTGATTAACTGCTTCGGGTAACCTTCTATTAAGCATATTAAAAAGTGTATGACATTCCTCCTGAAAGTGGTGGTCAAGGGTAATCATACATAAATATTTGAATATAAGAATGGTTTTATGAATGAGTTTACGTTTTAAAAGGATTTTTGTACTGGTCTTTAAAGTAAACTGCTGGTCATGTGATTTAGAGTGACATTTAAGCTGTTCTTTTGAAAAAGGTCTCCATCTGATGATGTTTTACCTTATGTAAGATAAAAGACTCATATTAAGTGGCGTAATAAATGGATTTCTAACATCTTGGAGACTGATTTATTAAAGAAAGCTCACTTTCTTAACATACCCAGTCTTTTCAGATGGTTTGTCTTTTGCTACCGTTTTGGAGTATTTTATGAATGTGCAGATAAAAAAATTATGGAAGACAATTTGTATGTCAAGTACAGTAAACAAGACGGCTCTTTTTACTTCCACTCCTTTGATTTTTAGGCTCTCAAAGCACCTTTCCTGTTCACATCTAACCTGTCTTCAGTGATGCTTAAACACACTTAGCTGAATGATTAGCTAAACATGAAATGCTAGGCTCTCAAATTGCTCCAAGCATCCTTTTTGATCCCAAGCCTGAATGTATTCAACAATTTGGGGAGGCAAAACAAATACATTTTAAATGTGTTTCATGTCCCAAACAGATTCAGATATTGCACGGTCACCAGAGGATATGTGGTAGCCTTTTCCTAGTAAGAAACTTTTTTTAAACAATTCTTCCTTTTGTGGAAAGCCAATTTACTGCAGATATCACAGAAAGGAAGAGAAAATACCCCAAATCAGGGAACAATTCAGTTAAACCAAAGATTTTTCTTTGCAACTTTTTACCCCACTGTCTGTTAACCAATTAACCTTCTCTCAGTCCATCAGATGATTTGCTCCTTTAACTTGGCATAAGCCAAACATAATGGGTCATCATATTGGCACCCAGAGTGGTTCACAGTATCCCCCTACCCCCATACACACATAGCAAAGACAGGGGTGGAAACCTGTAATGTGTTATTCTTAGAGGACAACCCCCTTCATTTTGACTAATGTTCCCTCTAAGTAGCCCTGCCACACCCCTGCTCTAGCAGTGGTCTCTCCTTTCACCACCATGGAGAGTACATTTTCCTGTGTGCCACCAAGTGCATGCAACCTCCAAAACACCCCTGACTCTGAAGCAGTAATCAGGACATGCCCCCTCATTCCTCCCCCTCTCTGCCTGATTCCTTGAGTGTCAATGCAGATAATCAAACCGCAGTTCATTTGGGTCAGCATGGTTCCATTTCCCTGTGCCAGAGTCGTGCTACAAATGAACCAAAGATTTAATACGGTAGCCTTCCTGGTGCAAGGAAAGTATGTATAAATAAAATTATTCTCTTCCTGTGCACCAATAATGCAGTGAAGACTACCTGGTATCCTTTTTCAGGAGCTTTTCAGACCACCCTAACAGTGCCACTGGTAGTATGCAGAATTCAGCAGCACCACAAAATACTGAAATATATTCCTAATTTTTGATTGGTACAGCTATTGCAAAATGAATACACCCTACAATTTCTGTTCTCAGTTTATTTTTAACCCCTGCATTACTCAGGCTATTTAGCATGCAAAACACCATTACAAATTCTGAGACAGAGTAAATGGGTTACACATCAAGAATGGGGCAAATTAATGCAGAGAATTTTCAAGGTGGAAAGCCACCTCACCAGCTAAAGCTGGCAGGGCAAAAAATGGGCTTCTCTGGCATGGTGTCATCCTTCACACCTTCTGTAATATTGTTATATGCATCTGACCCTTTCCCACATCTAGAAGGTATGTAGCAATGCTTCTACTATTGGCTTTTTGTTTGTGCATAGTTTCTTACATCCATAACCCCTGCAAACAGGATGGGCATGCACTCTGAGGTCAGCACAAGAACATTAAGTCACACGTGCTGTAGATGAACTAGGTGGTCTTCCTCCAAGTATAACTCTTTAACAGGATTCTTCTGATACCCCGCCTCTGGATGGATGACAGGATATCACTCACTTCTATCCCTAGCCAGTTTACTTTCACATGCATTGTGAGTCATCAGGGAATAATGAGGGCAAAAATTCCTACTTTAGCAGAAAAAGTCAAGTGCAACACCTGCAGTGTTTGCCTTCTCCTCCACTGCCAAAAACAATCCTTCTGTTAAAAGGCATGGAAGAAAAAGGTTACAAGTTGCTTCTCCCTTCAGAACAGAATAGAGGGAATCAGTATGTAAGAAAATACTGCTCTTGTTGGTGTGTCTTGATGCAGAGAAAGCACTCAACACTAAGGTGGGACTGGAATAGTAGGGGAGTGGAAGCCTTTGCATTTCCTGATGAAATAAGGTTAATTGGGATATATGAGGAATCAGAGGCAAAAATCAATGTGGAAAAGTTCCGCTCTGATAAGTTGTGTTTGAAAAGAAGAACCGCGCAGGGGCGTTCTCTTCCCCCTTTGTTATTTCTACTATATTTAGAACCATTGGCAATGAAAAATAAAGGCCTAAAATTCAGGGATATAATTGGTATGGCATTCAAAAAATGCTGGCTTTATTTGCAGATATTAGTCTGTACCTCAAAGAACCAGAAAAGGACACCCAGTGTTGTGAAACATTCTGAGCCAGTTCCTTTTTTTCTGGACATCAAATTAATAAAAATAAAACAAAGGCTATAGCTGCAAAATATGTACCCACAAATGAATTGGTTCAGCAATGCCTATATTTATGAGGACATGATAAAATGAAGTATTTAGGAGTATGGGTTAAAAGGATTTTGTTATTGTAGCCAAGGATATGTGGGAAGAGATTAATGAAAAGATAATACAACAACAGAGGAAGCTCTTGCCTATGGATATAGATAGCAAAATACAAGCTGTAAAATGTTTTTAGTCCTTTTAGTTTTACACACAGCCCAGGCATTTTTTATCAGTCAGAGAGAAGGTGTGAATAGTAATAAGAGTTGAAAGATTTTACCCGGAAGGGGAAAGGTGGACTAAATTGATATTTCCAATAGGAAGAGGGTTAGGACTACCTAATTTGAAGGGAAATTTTGGAGCTACACACTTAAGGTTCTTATAACACAAGCAGAAAGCTACAATTTAGAGTGGAAAGGGATGACTACAAACAGAGCAGTAATTCAAGAAAGAACCAGAGTTGAATTTTTGGAAACAGATTCTTAAGAATAACAGTCCTACAGAATATTACATTCATAAAGTAAACTAAGAAGTAAGCCAACAAAGGAATGGAAAAAGGAGATTCTGACAATAAGGATGACTGCAGTTAGGTACACAGAACAGGTCAGAGGGAGATGGATTTATTACAGGAAGCTGGCAAAGGAACTAGGTTATTCGGAACAAATTACAGGGTGAAGGTAACAGAATGGGAAGAGGCCAAGAAGACACTTGGACTGCAGGATAAAAACTGCCATCCCTATCAGTGATTTACAGAGTACAGGCAAAAGAGAAAGGAATAAGGGAATTCCAAATGAAAGATCTGCACTGGTTGAGTTTTTTGTCAAGTCTAGAACACAAAAATTCCTGTTAAAAAGGGAAAATTAGTAGGGCATATAAAATCCATCCATCACCCCTTTTCCCAATCTCCCCCCTTTTTTTGCACAGAAAATACTGCACAATAACTATATGAATCAATCAGAAGTTGTCATAAAAGACTGAGAAGAGGGGTTAGATAAGTAATTCACAAGGAAACAATGGGAGAGCATATGTATGGCTCCCAAATACACAACAAAATCTCAAAGATTTAGGATTTTTGCCTGGAGGTGTTTGCATAGGCACTTTTATACCTCAAGCAGACTCCAAAGAGGTAGATGGCAAATGTTGGAGGTTTAAATGGGAAGAAAGAGGTACCTAGGAGCATATCTTCTCAGAGTATAATGAATTAGCAGACTAAAAATTCCCAACTCCGTCAAGAATAACGGGTGAACAAATGAGTAAAAAAACATTTTTTTTTAGTTGGGATACAAGATCTGAACTGCTTAAACAAAGTAAGGCCTTGATAAATTTAATTCTAGTGGCTACCACAAAGTAATTACTAGAAAATGGAAATCAAAGACTAAACCAACTATATCTGAGGTAGTGATTATAACAGAGATAAAAGAACAGGAAGCGGGGTCTTTAGAAAAAGAGTAGGAGTAAATTATATAGAAAAAAATGGAAATTGTGAGAACAATACATGCAGAAAAAAGTTTTGGAGTAGGACTGAGGTTTAAGAGAAGGCAGGAACTGAACAATTTATGTAATGTTGGTTTGATTATATTGTATAGAACAGTATACGATGTATATTTGTAAATGTGAATTTGTTAACCTGGTTTGATTACTTTAAGATAAATGTAAGTTTGCCTATGTCACAATCAATAATTCAAAAAAGGTGTTTAAAAATAAAGAATGCTTACTGGCAGATGTCAAATATTTCACCACAAAGAAACTTCCTCATATTTATATAGGGCTACATTTGTACATGTAACCAAAACTCCAAAGTTACTCACAAAATGACTAGGTCTAACCACTGCAACTCCCATGCTATAGGGTATTCATTTACAATTGCATGGCTGACTGTTCTTCCATTAAAAGTTACAACTCCTGGTGAACAAAGCTGTTACTTCCTTTCTGAATTCCCTAGAGCTCTTGACCAATAATACAGTCAAACTTCATATGTCAGCAGAGATTTTTATATGATATAGCACTGGCTACCATCTCAATAAGAAGGCTTGTATTTCAGGACAATGTCATCAAAATGTGTGTTGTGGATATTTTGACTTGTGTTGATCTGCTGCTACAATAAAGCCCATCCTCTCTTCGTCTATGTTGCTCACACAAAGGGTTTAACCTCTCTGGGATGGGGACAACTGACCAGACTAACAATGACCAGGTATAGACAGAGACCGAAGAGCTGACAACTGTTGCTTACAGTACCTGGCTTAACAGGAAGTAGTTCTCCATTCAACCTACATGCTGATATTGCCCGATAGGTGACTGTGCCATGAAGCATGATTTCCCACTTCCACGTGGCATAGACGATCTATGTCCCACCAGGCAAACAAAGCCACATGAACAACCTATCCTTGTCAGGACATTGCATCCTATCCCCTCCACCCCCAACCAAAAACAGGCAAGCAGGCATATAATCTATCATGCCTTCATGTCTACTGGTAATGGTGACGGTATCTCTTCTTCAGGATTTTATCCCTACCAAAGTGATACCTCATGATCCCACACCTTCCAGTCAGCTCAATGAACTTCAGCTCACATAATGTAATTCAGAATTTATGCTTATAGATTTGTAAATCTCTCTGTGGTTCTATATTATTAGGAAAACTTCCCAGCATTTTTTTAAAATAATCGATAAGAGATGGTTTAATTTTCATTTATTTCAGCTACCCCATCTATATAGTGAATACACTTCTAATTCTGGTTATACTTGGTGCTTCTTAGATTGGGATAATGAAAATTCCATGGATCAAAGTGTCCAAAATCCCATTAGAGTAGAAATATCTGTGGACCTAGTTCTCACAAACTTATCTTATATACCACCTGCCCTCTTTGGGTCTTGGGGAGGCATTGTCAGCAATGAATGAGAGTTTTATAATTAAGTAATTTCGCAGAAATATTACTATCAAACTGTATTATGTGGTATGCCTTCTGGGGTGTTACGTTGTCTGGGAGGTTGCTGGCCACTTTGTTTCATTCCAGATAATGTTTTTATTTCCAGCATGTGCTCCATTAACTGTGGCCTAAATCATTGCCTTACCAGCCTGGTGATACCCTGCCTGGAGGTACGGGGGACTCTTCTTTGACCAGGTAATCCAATTTTCATTTCGAGAAGTATTTTCTTTTCATGTGATTTTGAATGAGGCAATAGTTGTAACCATCCTTAAGGTGGGTTCAGACTCTGGTACACTGGATAATTATAAATCTGTCTCAAGCCTTTCATTTACAAGGTTTTAGAGAAGGTGGCTTGTCCAACTGGATTTACAATTTAAGTTTGGAATCATTCCATTAAATTTTTTGGTGTAGGGTAGAACTTGAATGACCCTGACCTGGGTCTTAAAACCCCCTTATGATGGGGAGGATTGCCACTTTTTTCATTTTGGCCTCTTGCGTCTTGTCATGTGACAGCTGACACCAGAATTATATTGGACAGACTATCATTATTACAGTATCGCACTGCTAATTTATTTGTGCCACCTAATGTTGCCCTCTAGTTGCAGTGGAACATGTCTCAGAGGTATAAACTTCAGAAGTTGTTTTTGACCATAGGAAACTCAAGTCTGTTTGACCAGAGGCCATGTGTACCTTGCCAATAACCACTTTCATTCTCTACCAACCTTTTCAAGGAGGGCAAGGCCTGTAAGTCCTGGACTGTATTTTTAGGGCACCCATCCAATTGTGTAAGGCATGTTTTAGCCAGCATGGAGTCACGCTGTTTGATGTGTAAGTGGGGGCATTGGGTAATGAACCTCTCTCCATTTAGTTTTGCTTTATTACCTGATATAAAGTGATCTGTTATTTTAGTGTTGGATACACTACTTGATATATCTAAGAAGAGTTGGTCACAAGTAAAGAGGACCCTGACAGCATGGAAGGCAAGGCAAAGGTCACCCCTCAAGCATATACTCAGTTTCAGTGGCACAACAGAGAGCACACTCACCTCTGGTGCAGAAGGCTGTGGGTTCTATTCCCACACCAGGTAGATCAATTACTAACACTACAGTGCAGCATGGGGGGTGCTACACTCCTGAATGTGCTACTCTTTGTATGAGATGCTAGATGGCCCATCTGCTTGAGTTGGTGATTGCTTAGGTGGCTGAAAAAGATCGCATGGCATGTGTCAAAGAGTAGGGAAATTTTCTCGATGCTCTGGACAAATTTCTCATAGTAGTATAAATACCACCCTTGATCTACCCTGAAAAGAAGCTAGCCCAGTCAAAGGATAAATAAAAACTAAAAACTGGAGTACACAGATAATGACTCTAGCCTTTCCTGATAGCTAAGATTTTTGAGGTTAGAGATCTTTTTGTTAAGGACTTCTGTGGTTTGAGTTTTTCTGATGCATCTATTGAGATTTATGCAAAACAATGCATTACATACCACAATGGATATAATCAGGGTAGAATTAAGAGGAACAATAACTTCTTTGGTCTTAGCTGATATGTCCTTTGTGATTAATTATGTGAAAGAAGATTTTCTGACTACAATTGCTACAAGGTGATCAAAGGAGAGGGAGTCATCGACCCGTCATTGATCAGACTTACTGGACAGAGAGGTGTCATTAATAAAGTAGGTGGTAAGAGTTTGTTTTCTAAATGAAATTATATTGTATTTCATGGCATTTAGTTTTACCCCCACCCCCCACCCCACCCAAAGCATCAAGTCTGAGTCCTTTATCAGTGCATCAGAAGTTAACATATGTTAGTTCCATTTGAAGGGTATTCAAATCATTCACCAACTTTAACTATTACAATCAGTTTACACTCAGTAAGTCTAATGATCCAGAGCCCCTCATTATCAGTGTTTAGGCCAGAGAAATGTTAAAAAGGAGATAACCAAGTATGGAACTCTGGGGAATGCCACTGGTCACCTTTACTCTGAGGAGGCATCACCAACCCGGACGTGTTCTAACTTTGAGCCAGTTTGCAATCCATCTTACCACATAAACTAACAGCCCTCAATAATGAAAAAAATCCCACATGAAGCATGGTGTCAAATGATTCTGCCAGATCCAAGTAGGCAGAGAGAACAGTGCAACCACTGTCAACTGTCTCAGTGACCTTTTCAAAGCAGCACACTAGATTTAACTGGCATGACTACCTTTAACAAATCTGAATTGTTGTGGAATGAGTCAGATCAAATTTTAATAGCCTAGTTCACGCGGTCAGTGACTATGCATTCCACGATTTTAGAGACAAGGTTAATGGCGCTATAGTTTTCTGATCAGTGGTGGAGCCCACCCATACAGAAGGGGCTTCAACACAACTCTGGAGTAAACCTGGTTGGACAAGTGAAAAGATCTCTTTTCAAAAACCTCTTCCCACTAACCAAGTCATTCACTTAAAAAAGCCCGTCATTAAGACCAATGCACAGCCAGCAGTGCTCTAAACACAGTTTGTCCACGTCCTAAGGAACCCTGTCATTTCATTAATCTCATAGCATAAAATGGGCTAAATACACATGACTAGAGGCTAAAAAGATCAAAAGATATTAAAGTCCTTTTGTAAACCTTAACAAAAACATCTGGATTAGAATTAGTGCTCCCCTGAAGTTGCTTGTTCAGAAAAGGAGACAACTTGTCTGATGTGATCATAGATTCCTAAGACACAACAGATCTTTATCTGGGAGTTCGACTAGAACTTGGTCAATCAAAATGAACAAGGCTGTGGTTCACCCAAATGACCTATACCACCACCAAGCCACTGGTCATGACACCAAGCTAAATGCCCAAATTCAAAGTGTGATCATATTGAGGGGTACCAGAGGTAACAATCTCAGCAAATCCACACTTAAGAGGAATTTTTAAAAATGCACAGCCTTCACATCCACTATGATGCTGATGTCTTCAGATTCTAGGTAGTTAAACAGATTCATTTCTAAGTGAAGGGGTCTGGCAATTAGCACAGAAGATCAAGGCTGTGAACAGTTAATGAGCAGTATCCTGTAGTCCACAGTTTGACTTTCTCACCTTATACCTACCTGCTGTGCAACTCGAATAAAAATTGGGCTAGGCTCACCCACAGTCTCCTGGACTACAAGCCAACTACCAACCTTATTAACCTATGCAAGACTTTTGAATTCCACCTCAGACTAGACGGTTCACAAATTTATAAGATATTTTTGTTCTGACTACTGAGCTGACATGGCTACTCTTAATGGTCCATTTGTTCTACTTGGGTAGGAACCCTACAGCCCATTAATTACTTGGGGAAAAGGGGTCATGCATATGTAATAGGAGCATCACTTTTTTCTTTTGCAGCCCTAACTCTCAGTACATGTTTATTAGCATCCAAGAGGCTGGCATTGCATGCCACTACACAGTAAGGCAGGATTAAATGGCCCAGCCCACCCTCTTGTAGGTAAGCATCCCTCCATGATCCTCAATGTCTACAGTGTGTGCACCCACAAGCACATCCCCTTTCCTCTAAGACTGTTGAACATACTTAAGCCTTTTCACACTTCAATCCTCTTGCCGGCTACAACAGATTACTAGTCACACTTTGGTCACCTGGTCATAGTCAAGACTAGGGGGTGTCTAAATTAAAGAGAAATGTTGGCCAGAAGTCTTTGGAAAGAGTTCTGAGATTCACAGTTGTCAAACTAAAATTGAGGGACAAGAGTTTAAATGAATAAAGGATAATCTTTAGTCCTACCCCATTCGTTACACATTCTTAAAATGGACATTTCATAATCTGGGTAGGAAGGCAAATTCAGTCCAAATGAGGGTACTATGAATTCCATTTCAGAAAAGAAAACATACAAGTCTAAGGGAAATTCCAGCCTTAGCAATGTCTTTGAAAGCATTCAATTACTACCTACACACACCCACACACACACACACACAGGTTCTTCAGACCATCTCAGGCAATGCCAGAGCAGAGCAGTACAGTACAGTGAGAGGCGTACACAAATGGAGGGAGAAGGAAAAAACTGTCTCATCACTGCAGGACAGCAACAAATGCCTGGGATATGGCATTATTAGTGAATATCCATCTCAAAACAGTTGATCTTTCAGGGTTGTCAATAAATTGGAAACTTCCTTAGTCTCAAAAGCCATTTGGATAACTACTTCAAATTAGTACTGCTGTTTTCTTCCAAGTGCAAAACATGTACAGCAACTCTCTGGCTTCTTTTTGACAAGGTCACAATACGCCTTCCACAGGAAATGGATTGGGGGGGGGGGTTGTATACTGTTCCTACAATCCCAAGAGATTTTCTCCCTGTGAAATCAAGGCTTATCCTTTTGAACTTTCCATAAGACGAACATGGCTCTTCCATTATTATCATTTTGCTCATTACCTTCTTATAGGTTCATAGGTAAGTACTAGGCTATCTGCCCGAGGGCATCTATAAGCCTAGCCAGAATGTGTTGGCTTTCGCCGCCTCCTTACATTAGTTCCCTGTGCCTTGGTCAAAGAGCCATTAGTTCCCTGTGCCTCTGTCCAGCAGAGCCACTGCAGTGATCCCTGGGGTAAATTTTCTGTTTCCCATCCACTCATCAAGGTTTCTCTTGAAGAGTGTTAGTGAGGGGCTCTGCCTAATGTAGACTGGAATCCTGTTCCAAAGCCTTTGATGACCTTTCACCCTGCTATCTGAGGCCTCAACAATGGCCTCTAATCACACCTTTAAAAACATAAGCCAGACCTCCACTACAAAACTGAGGAAATGCTGCTGGCACTAAGTTGTGGTTCAAAGTATGTTAGTAGGTGCTCTTTCCTTTTACAATGGAGGGCTCAGGAGTCTGAAATGCTACAGTAAAGTTGTATGAAGAACTCACCTTAAGAATACAATGGACTTTTTTAATTTTTTGGTGTAAGCAATGCCCCCCACCCCCCGGGGTAATAATCCACTGAAGGCTTACTACCTGTCTTGTTCTGCAACAATACATGAAAAAAATGAAAATAAATCAAGTCCATATCATCATGCAGAGTAGAAGCCAACATTATTTACAGCCTTGAGGCAAGAATGAATTTTTTTATAAAGAAAGCTGAGTTGATAGAGCATCTTTTTCAGAAACTCAATGAGCTGCCATTCCAAAATGCTACCTGGTAATAAAACAAACTTAACAGAAAACTGCTTCCTGACCTGCCTAATGATTCTTTACAGGTCAACAAAGCTGTAATAGCAAAGGATGAGACTTAATTCATGGAATCTAGGAGGGGCTTTTCAGAATATAGTAATTCTGCCTTATGGTCAATATATCAAATGCTTGTCTCTGCCTCCCACTGACTATTAGTTCTACTTTTCTAGTCACCCAACTTGTCCAATCATTCCTCTCTGGCAACTAGGGGCAAGGATCAAGTTGAGTGGTGGGGGGGGACAGCATTACTTGGTGTGACGCCTTTGCACTGGCCCAGCAATCAATGAGCCTCAATCTTCACCACTAACATCAGTGAGAGGTGGCCACATAGGGGAGGATAACAAAAACACACACAGTAAAGTACAATTTCCCTTAAGAGCACACAGAGATCACAATCAGTCTGGGGCTGGTTTCTCCCTTTCTCTCCAGATCCCCAATAAGACTCCTTACTGGCACAACTATAGGGATCAGATCTTAGCCTAGTGGGCAAGCTAAAACCTCCAGCACCCTCTCTGTCCAACCAGTGCTTCATGTCCCTGCCCAAGTAGCTAACACACACTTTGAGATAAGAGTTTTATACAACCACACAAACACTCCTGGGGAAGGCTGGCGCAGGTTCTCCAGCTGTGCCCCTTTTACTCAGACTTTAAGGTAGAAATCACTGCCACCACCCACTAATATTTACCAGCTACTAAAAAGGCCCTTATCAAAGGATGTCCATTGTGCAATATTATTATCCAAATGGCAAGTGCAACTGACCAGTCAAGGCTTATTCAGAGTGACTTGGACAGTATCACTATATACATGCAATGTACTCTAGAGCTTAAATTATCTCTACACAAAACAGCCACAGTTGAAAGGTTTCAAAATATTTAATAATAAATAATAAAAACACAAGACAATACGTCTTACTACACAGTGCTAGTCAATATAGTTCAAAGATCACAGAGAAATACTTAAATACAGTAGAAAAGGTCTGACATCAATACAGAAAATTTATTTATTTATTTTATTTTATTTATTGCCGTTGGTTTACCAGGATAGTCCATTAACTAATCTGATCTTCCTATTTCCTAGCTATATCCAAGAGAAAACAAGAGTTCTAAAATAAACCTACATATAGAGCAAGAACATAGGCAGTGCTGGGTAAGTTGGATGTTCAAGACAAATGTCAAAATACTCTCATTCTCTTTCTAAATTGATAACACAGTGCTGCTTCACATTACATCATTCTTAACAATTTTCTGTTTTCCCAGGCTAACAGAAACTCAGACGTTAATAGCCCTGTTGATCTTGCAGCTGGGTCAGGAAGCCAGAGCAATAAAAGAAATTATACATGTAAATTCTAGCCATTAACTCTGGCCTCAAAACAATAGGAAGAATTCCTTCATTTAGGCATCTCAGCTCCAAGTTGTGACATCAATTACACAATGCTTGACTTATCAGCCTTCCTACATCAGAGTGTACTGCTGTTACATTTTTGCAGTTCCACATTTAACAGCATTTTCTTCCATTTAAGAGAACAAGCCTGTGGCTTATATTAATATTTACAAATGACAGAATTATCTACAAAATTCTATCTGGCTAGGTTGGCAGCCTTTACCTATCTTCATACTTGAATAAGCAGAATTTTATATCCTAACTACCTCTGCCTGTTCCACGCTTGTTTTCAGGCTCTGGCCTTATAAGGTGACCGTCAACACCTCTGAGGTGACAAGCCTAATCTGGGCTCCACCAAACACTTTACTGCTCTAAAGGCCACTGTGCCCCTGAAGTTGCATCAACAAGACCTGTGCTCCACACGTACGGTGTTGTGAAGCTCTCCAGGATTTGTGCGTGTAGGTTACTAAATTGTGTTCCATGTATTTACTTAATATACCTAATATCTGGTCTCACTAGGACACCGCCATGTGTCCACCAGCAGCCTACAGCTATCTCTAAGTTCCCCCTCTCTCCGCTCTTTTGCCCGTTTCCCTGGCTATCTTGCAGACTCTCCCGCCTTGCAATCTAGTTTTTGGCCACCAGGTGGCAGTGTTACTCCTTTACCTGATGAGCTATTCTGTACAAAGGTTCTGTATTCTCCTAGTCACCCTCGCAGTCTCCCAGCTCCATATTGTACTCTTATCCCTACAAGCTATACCCTGTTTAGCCCAGTGCCAAAATCATACCCACTAATACTGTAGGTACTCTTTATTAGCTGTAAATTCAATAGCCTCCCCCTGCCCAGCTCCTAGTCTAAGTACTCTCTGGTTAATTTAATTTCACTCGCTAGTTGGAAAACCCCTGGAGAGATATTCTCTCATTCCCTACTTCTGCTATACCACTCTCTAGCCCACAACCTACCTTCCTCCACTATGCCCGATTGTTTTTCTTACCTGCTTCCTCAGACTCCTCTTAGTGGATTTTCCTCCCTCCCCTGCTCCTCTCTGCACCCTTTCCCTTTACTTGCCTATCTTCTTGCCCTCCCCTATTTTTCCCCACCTCCCCCTCCCCCTCCTAAACCCATATAGTGATGTCTGTATCCTGGGCACCATTTTTAAATATCCTTCCTTCCATTCTGGTCCACTCCTCCTGTAGGCTGCTGGCCCTGCCCATCGGCGAGTTCTTGCTATTTACCAGAGATGTGTTAATAGAATGTGTAAGTCTACTAGTATCTGTACTGCATAGTATCCGTTTTCTTTTTTCATAAGCAAGTATGTATCTCTGCTCTGCTCTTCCAGAACACATACATTATACTAAAACAGTGGATTCCAAATAATCATGCATTATCTCAATGTGGTAGCCCATGTACACTTCCTCTACATTTTGTTACTTCTTTAGTGTATGTGTACTTTGTCTCATGCGGTAGCCTTTTATGCTACCTCGCAGCACTGTGGACAGGTTCATAATTAAACTAACTTGTCCACGAAGTCAATCCCTATTCCAGTAGCTGCGTGGTACTACTCAACCCCCTGTGGTAATGCCCTGAGGCTTGTTCATCCGATATTCAAATGTTTAATTATTTTCACCCTCTCTCTCCCTCCATATGCTACCTCGCAGCACTGTGGACAGGTTCATAATTAAACTAACTTGTCCACGAAGTCAATCCCTATTCCAGTAGCTGCGTGGTACTACTCAACCCCCTGTGGTAATGCCCTGAGGCTTGTTCATCCGATATTCAAATGTTTAATTATTTTCACCCTCTCTCTCCCTCCGTGGTAACTCACAGACCTGATTATTCTTTCCCTCTCAGGTGCTGCCCAGAGCCTTGCTTTCCTGCTGTTCAGCGGTGTTATTATTTTCCCTCTGTGGTAACCCTCGGAGCAGATTAATCAATTTCCCTGCCTGGTAACGCTCAGAGGCTTGTACTCCTACTGACTAAACAACTATATTAAGTATTATTCCCTCCATGGCTGCATTCGGAGGCTTGTAACCTTGGCATTAAGCCGATACATGATTTTCCCTCTCTGGTAGCACCGGCATTACAGCCGATAGATTATTGCTCCTCTCTAGCAGCGCTCGGATGACAGAAAATCAGGCCGTGAAGCCTCTTTCCATATTGTTGACAGCGCTTAGGGATTCACATTCCTGCCATTAAGCAACTGCTTGATAATTCCCCCTCCTCTGTGCTAGTCCTCGGAGGCTGCAAACGCTGTCGCAGATCGGCCTTGCTGAAATGCATCTAAAACTGTCATGCGGTTATTTTCAACTAGCTATTGCACACTTGTAAAGCAGTCTTATCACCTACCCAGCACAAGAGTTAGTCAATAGTTACGTCTGTATTATACTTGTGTCGCTTCATGAGTTGTGTGCATCTTCACATTGTACCCTCCTTACTTTTATGTTAGAATGGTATTTTATGTGCAGAGATCTAGCTCCATTGTGAAGTGTGTTTTTTCTTTTAGTTTTAACTATAAGAATTGCATATCTTTTATACTGTTTGCAAACGATTGCATAACATGCCTACTGTGTTTGCCAAATGCTCTTGCCTAGTTTTTGCATAGCTCTGCATTTATCCAATTGTAATAGCCTGTTGTATATGTTCTCCTATAAATATCTGACCTCTGTGTTTAAACTACAGTTTTTCCCTTACTTGTCTCTAACCTCTAAACCTCCTTACCCTTTACTCTGTTTCCCTCAAAGCTATTGTTTAAACAAGCTCTCTTGCTTGTATGCCTGTAATCATTTACGGTATTACAGGAATAATTATCCACAACGTATCTAAATAGGTAACTCTGTTCTAACCCTCTACGCGTAGTCCACATGTAATCCTGCTTTTTCTTCCTTTACAGCCTGCACTGTTGCATCCTCAACTTCTTGAGTAATTCCTTACTGCTCTAAAGGCCACCCTGCCCCTGAAATTGCATCAACAAGACCTGTGCTCCACTCATACTGTGTTGTGATGCTCTCCAGGATTTGTGTGTGTATATTACTGAAGTGTGTTGCATGTATTTACTGAATATACCTAATATCTGGTCTCACTAGGGCTCTGCCACGTATCCACCAGCAGCCTACGGCCATCTCTAAGTTCCCCCTCTCCCCACTCTTTCGCCCCTTTCCCTGGCTATCTCTCTGCCTCTCGCTCCTTGCAATCTAGTTTACCTGACAAGCTATTCTGTACAAAGGTTCTTTATCTCCTAGTCACCCTCGCAGTCTCCCAGCTCCATATTATACTCTTATCCCTACTAGCTATACCCTGTTTAGCCCAGTGCCAAAGTCATACCCACTAGTACTGTAGGTACTCTATTAGCTGTAAATTCAATAGCCTCCCCTTGCCCAGCTCCTAGTCTAAGTACTCTCTGGTTAATTTAATTTCCCTCACTAGTTGGAAAACCCCTGGAGAGAGATTTTCTCATTCCCTACTTCTGCTATACCACTCTCTAGCCCACAACCTACCTTCCTCCACTCTGCCTGATTGTTTTTCTTACCTGCTTCCTCAGACTCCTCTTGGCTCTACCTGCTCCGTTCGCCCCTGCGGGCTCACTCCTCTCCCCTACCCTGCCCCCAATTTCCACCCGCCACCAGTACCTCTACCTTTATAGCTATTAGACCACACCCTCCACCCTCACCTACTTAACTCTTCACTTAACACCCACTAATTAATCATTCCTACCAAACCTACTCTTTACTTATACTTAATCTTACTACTTCACATAAACCTACAGTTCTTAAACAACTACCCTAATACCTCCCTAAATTAATCACACTCCAGCAGTCTTTATGAACATCATTAACACTAAACCATTAACCTTTACAACTCTATTACTAATACTAATTTGCCTTTCCTACACACACTATCTTACCAGACCTCTTTATACCAATCACACCCCCCCATCCCACTCTACCATCTCCTCACCCTTACAACTTGCTCACTCATTTCTTCATATCCCCTAACCTCTACTCCAACAATTCCTTGCTCTTCAACTACAAACTCCTATATCACCCCAGAACCACTATTCAAATACATACCACTCCCATCTCAACACACTCCTCTAACTTCAAACCCAATACCAAGCAACCTAAAACCGCTTTTAACTCGTACACCACATTATCTCCATACTTACCTCTGGAGACATACACCCAAATCCTGACCCTTCAACCACGCCCATCTCTCTCTCCCCATCACCTCTACCCCACTCAATTGGAAGGCCCTCCACTTCACCGCACTCAATGCCCAAAGCATATGTAATAAAATCCCACAACTTCATGCCTGGCTCCATCACAACAAACCCGACTTTCTTTCCATCACTGAAACATGGCTCAAGCCACACATTAAAGACTCAGAACTTACTCCACCTAACTATAGTATCATCAGCTATGACAGAACTACTAAGAAAGGGGGAGGTGCAAGTCTCCTCTTCCCCTCAACCCTCTCAGTCACTACTTAGTCTAAACCTGTCCCCAAATTTGGAAAAGCTGAGTTACTTTTAGCCCTTCTTCAAGTAAACAAACATCCATCTGCATAGCCACTCTATACATCCCACCAGGGGATAATGTCCCTGTCCTAGAAGACATTCTCTGCTGGCTTTCATCTAATATCACAATTTAAACTATAATCCTTGGGGATGTTAACATTAATTGGGATACTGTACAATCCCCAACCTACTCCCTCAATATCAATCTTTATAACTTCACACAACTTATTAACTCCCCAACCAGACCCTCTAAAGATCTCATCTCTGTTAGCACCTTAGACTGGATACTAGTTTCCCATCCACACTACTTCTCCAAGAGCGGCACCCTTCCAGATCCACTTGGAGACCATCTTCCCACTTTTGCCATTCGCCTTCCCTCCTTCCTTCAACTATCCAACTCCTACACCACCACTCCCCTCATAAAAAACTTTAACCACGATGCTTTTTCTGACACTCTAAAAAGAGCTAACTGGAACCCATTAATGACTCTACCCCTGGGCAATGCAGTTAGTTCAACACAACCTTCTTAAGCTTGAGTGACTCCTTTGCTCCCTTAAGAACTAAACACATAAAGAGTAAATCTGTCCCTTGGCTAACTAGGAACACCCTTATTACTATGTGAAACCGCGATAAAGCCTGGAACCACTATCATAAAACAAAAACTTCCATTTCCTTTATTGAATACAAAAACACTTCGCAACAAAGCAAAAAAACTCATTAACGCCAACCGTAAAGCCTATTTCTCCACTATCCAAACTGAACACAACCCCAAGAAATTCTGGGATGGCATCTCTTCCCTTCTAAGCCCTGGTAAAAAAGAAAACCCTTGCCATGACCCAAATGCCTCAGACTCAGATCTAGCTACCCAATTTAACTCACTCTTTATTGACTCCATCTCTAAATTAACATCATCCTTTACCATGAAACTACCAGCCCCCCAGCAACCTCCTCAGAACCTCTCCTCTCATAACTCCAATACCCCCAACCTCATTTCACCACAAATTCTA
Organism: Protopterus annectens; assembly: GCF_019279795.1. Classification (NCBI taxonomy): domain Eukaryota; kingdom Metazoa; phylum Chordata; order Ceratodontiformes; family Protopteridae; genus Protopterus; species Protopterus annectens. The sequence continues at coordinate 508,881,699 of NC_056750.1, forward strand.
TTCCCATCTCTAATATAAAAAAACTTCTTCAAAAATTAAAACCATGCTCTAATGCTCCTGATGAAATACCCGCCTTCTTCCTAAAGACTGCTGCAGAAGCCATAGCCTACCCTATCAGCATCCTAATAAATCAATCTATTTCTGAATGCCATGTTCCCCAGATCTGGAAAAAGGCCTATATTATTCCACTTCACAAGGGTGGCAGTAATAATGACATCTCCAACTTCCATCCCATTGCTATCCTACCCCCCCATCTCTAAAATTCTTGAAAAATGTTTCCACCTACAACTCCTACCCTGTCTGAACAATAATAACCTTCCAACTTCCACTTAGCACGGATTCCATCCTGGCCATAGTACCACCACAGCTCTCCTCTTCTTCCTTGAAACTGTAAACAAGGCCTGTGACTCTGGTTTCATTGTTTCCACCCTCCTCCTAGACCACTCTAAAGCTTTCGACACCATTTCTCAATCTTCTTCTTACTAAGCCCTCTAAACTAAACTTACCCCACTCCTCTATTAACTGGTTCACCAGCTACTTATCAAACAGGCAACAAGCAGTTAAGTGGAAAAAAGCTACTTCCCCTTTCCAATTCACACCCACTGGTGTACCCCAAGGCTCAGTTCTAGGACCCCTTCTATTTAACAACTTCATCAATGACTTCCACCAGCCCATCCCTAACTCTATAAACTTATTCAATACGCAGACGATTCGACAATAAGCTGCTCTTCTTCCTGCACTTCCACCCTAATGAAACTTACCCAAGAAGCATTCTCTGGTACAGAGCAATGGATGCTTCAGAACCATTTAGCACTAAATGCTAATCAGACTAAATTAATGTTATTTTCCCCTTCCAGAAGCATTAGCCTAGATAAACATTATTTCCTTATTACCAGCAAAGACAACACTTCTCTTGAAACAGTCTCCACTGCCAAACTCTTAGGTATCCTAATTGAGGACCAGCTAAAGTTTGATAACCATTTGCATGCAAATATCAAAAGAACACACAAAAAACTAGGCATGCTTTATCGTCATTACCAATTTATCTCTCCCCCTACCAGGCTCACTCTTGCTAACACTTACCTAATCCCATCCCTACTATATGGAGCCTCTATATCCTTACCAATCTGCAATCCTCCCTCAAATCTAAACTCTCCTCTTGTTACTACAATATCGCAAAATTCGTAACTGGCCACAGATCCAACACCCATCACTGTACCTCCCTACACCAACTGAAATGGCTTGAACTCTCCAATTATATTATCTGTACATAACTCATCCAAGCACATAAAGTTATATTTAGCCCTCTCTCTGCCCCTCCCTCATCTCAACCTTTAAAATGCATCTTCCTAGCAGATGCCTATGATCCAACCAACAAAATCTAATAGAACTGCATAAACCCTCCCACCCAAAGGGCAAACATCTTCTTTCCTTCTGCCTCGCACACCACTGGAACTCCCTCCCACCTCTCATTCATACCACTAACAGTCTCTCTATCTTTAAATCTCTTCTCCACTCTCAACTAACATCACTATGGGAATGCTCTTGCACTCATCCTACATAATATCTCTATCTATAATTCCTTCCTATTTCAAACACTTTTGACACCTTCTTAGCAACTGTCACTCTTTATTCCTCCTTAATACATTTATATGGGGTCCTATGCACTACCTTTAACAGCTGGAACTAACTTGATTATTGTTAGTACTGTGATACTTAATCTACTCTGACATTTTATTTTCTAAATTCTCTTTAACCTCCATATCAGTATCTTGTAAATTTACAGTTATGTCTTCTTAGTAGCTCTGTGTAACTTAGAATTATTTTATTGTATTTTGTAATACTGTTATTTTTAACTAGTTGTATCTTTGGAGCTTTTCTCCCCAGGACTACATTGAAAACGGGCTCCTCATGGCCCAATGGATCACCCTGGTAAACAAACTGCAAATAAATAAATACAGCATGCAGCGGAGCAAGTACGAAGCCACACACTGCCTCTGTAGATATGCATCATCTCCCTGTAGCAACCCATCCTTCACAGTAGGGCATTAATTCCTGTACACTGTCTGGAAACCTGGCAACGCAGTGGTTATACTCCTCCCTAGCACAAGTCCCCATCACTCCCTTACAAAGAGGCAAGTAGTCACACTCCCATAATTTCTCTCTCTTCCCCTTCACTGATTCCTCCAGTGCACAGGTAGTAAATGAAACCTAGTTGTTTGGGTCACAGGCAGGGCTCCTTCCCTCAACACCATGGGGAAGAATGATATATCAACATTTTCTTAATGCTTTTGTTTTTGGGGAGAGGGGTACATATGAATTCTGATTGAACTGGGGCTCACCACTTCCTTATTTAAGTCCTTGTCAGGCCACATAATGCACAGCATCATACATTCAACATCAATGAAGCACTGCAGAATTTCACTGGCAATTAACACCCCTCTGTCTTCTACCTGCTGACCATCTAAACTGTTGTAGATCCATTCACTTCCTTATGATGTAAAAAATATGTGGGGCACAGACACTACAAAGATGGTCATCAAGGACATTTTTTTTGCTGTACAACCTATCTCTCCAAGAATGTCTCAGTAAATACTTCTTGACAATCATGAAATAGCTGCAGACTGTCGACACTGCTCACTCACATGGGTAACATAACTCCTTCAGGCAGCCTTGCTACATCTATTTCCCACCTTTGTAAAGGCAGAGATGCTAACAAACCTCTAGGCTCAAAGACATACACTGATGGCATACATGATCTGTAACGCATCTCTATTTACCTCCCATAACCATCAACCCATTTCAGAGAGGGATAAGCAAGGCAATGCCTCTCTTCATTCCTCAGGCAGCTCCTTGAGCTCTTAGGTCACTAATCAAACCTAGATTATATGGCTTGTATTCAGAGTGCCATCCTTTGATGTCAAAACTATCTTTACTATACAACTGCTGCTTGACACTGGGCTTGTAGTAGAAAGAGATGTGTGAAAAAACAGAAAGATGGTGAACTAAATAGCACAAAGGAAATGAACAATTTACAATCTATGTTAAGCTCTTGACACAATCTACAATGTTAAGCTTTTGACACAAACTTAATACTAACCTGCCCTTCTCCATCTTTTCATACTGTTTGCCTAGTCTTAATGTTGTTTGATTCACCTGCCAAAGGCCTTTTCCACTTTGTTGCTGTTAGGGCCTCCCCATTACTCTTATGTCTGGGTTTCTGCTTCCCTAATGTGTTTCACTGCCTTTGCATGGAATTAAAGGCATCATAAAATTGACAACTCTCTTGTTTTGTCAACATTTCTCATTTTTCCAAACTCATCTTGCAAATTAAGCCAGTCAAAAATGATGCTCTGCAAAATGAAGGCATGCTTTCCCTTTCTACTCATGGGATCAGCATCACCTTAAAACCTTAACTAAACAGTCCAATCAATGACCCTTGAGGTACACTATTGATGATGTCTACTTTCTTCAGACTGCATTCCATTTAATATACAATTCTATAATCTACTGCTGAACTAGTCTGCCATTTAGAGGTACACCCTTAAACATGCCAACCTGCTGTTTGTACTGAAGAATACTAAATGCTTTGCCCAAGTTTAGACAGAATACATCCATAATCTCTTCTCAGACTATGGTGGACCTTACTGGAAGCACACTAATCTGTGAAAACCTCTTACAGCAAAAGTCATAGATATCCTAGTAAAAGCTTTTCTTAATGCAACCACTGGTACAGATAACCTCCAATCTTGGTTCATCTTTCCCTGCCATCAATACGTTATCCACCCAATAAAAAAACATACTACCTCAAAAGCTTCAAGGTACCCCAGTGGAAGCTGGCCATTTCCAAATGCATTCCCTAAGACGGCATACCAACTACAGCTAGTAGTGTCTTTCCCATCTCTGTTCTTCCAACCCTGGGTAAAGAATATGAAAAACGTATGTTAAAAACTCAAATAGCTACAAACCTATGGGGTAACTACATGGCTTTTGGGCAGGAAGCAGTAGCATGACCACCCCCTAAACCATTACAGATGAAATTCCTACACAAGAATAAAGGAGAACTTAACAGGCTCCATCTGTAGCTCAGAAAAGTTTTTGATATCATGGATCACAACCCATTATTAAACTCTTATCTCAAACAGGAACCTGCACTACAGCAGAAAAATCGTTCAAAGCTTTCCTCTAACAGACACCATGATCCAACTACAGTCTCACCTTCCACTCAGCACCTCTTAAAATATTCCACAAGCATCAGTGCCATCTCCCATTATCTCCCAAAAGACCTCGCCCCCAATCCATCACTCAATATGTGGTGGCATATCTTTAGCTACAGGCTCAAACTCTTACCCAGTACTAAGAAAAACAAAACCAATGCTGTTTGGAATGCCACAGAGGCTATCCAAACTCCTTGACACATGAATTATTGGCCAGAAAAAAAAAATCATACCACCAGGTTGTCACTAAATTTTTAAACTTTTAAAATGCCTGCCCACTTCTGCCCAAAAAGACTACTTCGAACAGGACTTCATCAGAGCTTTTGACAGCCTGGTGGGTCTTTGGTTGCGATCATGAATTGCACAACAATTTTTCTGATTAAAAATGTGTCTGCTTACACACTGTCCTTCATTAGCACAGACTACTACTTGCTTCTGTGTTGTAAAAACTAGTAACAGTAACATTATAAACACTGATGGAATATGGTTTGACCCCAACCTTAACTTCCAGACACACGTGTAATACACAAAAGACAACGTAAACATTCTCCTATTTTGATTAACTGAAAGTTCTCGCTTCCTCTCCCCAGAAGCCACAGCAGATATCGGCAAAGGGAGTTCTGTTACCTCCCCCGGAATGCAAACCACCAACAGTTGCAAAAGCATCAAAAAAGAATCTCAAAGTTCTGCAAATTACATGCAGTAGTATTTGCCAACTTATCATCCTCACCCCAAAACTGGATCACTACTCCATTCTCACCAAAGTTGAATGGCTTCAACTATACCTCATGACAACCCCACTAATAGTAGGCCTAGTCTTTAAGCTAACCAACCATAACTGATTTCCCTTTCTGGCTAGCAGACACTATTAAAAATCTATGGACAACACCCTAAGACACCACCCTAACTCCACTGCTAATCTACAACTCCCAAATCCTAAACTGCATTCCACACTTTAATTTCATTTCCGTACTTGCTCCATATCTGTACCTTTCCCAATTTTTGCCAGAACTCAACTTATTCTTATGCAACAGAGGACAAAGTAAAGAGGCATTATTTAAGCCCCATCCCTTTCTCTACCAAGCCCAAACGACTACCTCAGCCACACTTCTACCCCCCCACTGACAAATTCCTCTCCTTATGTTCCACTGTGTGTTTTGTAAATAGCTGTAATATCTTCGCGCCTCCACTGCACAACCTCTATATCATATCTATTTTCACATATAAACCAACCTACTGTAATTTAAAAAATTCAGCCATACTGTAATAATGTTTGTCATTTATGTTTTACTAATCCGTGCATTTTTATTGTCATTCTTACTGTAACTGTACCCCTGGGATGACCCTGAAACTAGTCCATGTGGATCAGTGCTCAACTCCAACAAATTAAAAAAAATTAAACTATATGTATGTGTGTGTGTGTTAAATTCACATTTGCAGGGTTTAACCCTGTGGTCATGCCTCTACACATGTGGATCCTCACTCCCCCTCCAAGGGCTTGCCTAGAAAAATAAGTTACAAGCTTACAGCACCATTTGATTTATAAGGGGGCCCACCATAATAGATAAACAATTTCATCATTGCGATCAAAGAAAATGTGGGTTTCTCCCTTTAAAGCACAAGTGCCTGATGCCAGCATTTAACATGACATCATGTGCAGACTTAAGTGCACTTAGTCTCTGAGCTTCCTGGTTTGCTGTCCATCATTCCTAGCAAGCAAGTTTCCTAAAAAATCAAGAAATAAACACTTCGCATATAGCACTTGCACTGCTAACAAGTGTCACACATCAACACTCACCCAACTTAAATGGATGCTAGAAGGAGGGGGCCACACTACCAAGCGGAGATTGTGGGAGAGTAATTAGGATGGCAAGGAGAGAGTTACTTTGCCGAGTAACTGATGCAGTGAGAAAGTATCTTGTGTCCATCTCTGGAAACCTGGTTTGATGGGTCAATAACGGGCATGAATCCAAAGCAGTAAATACACCAAGGACCAGGAATCAAAATGATATATACTGATTTACAGAGGTTTCAAAGATATCTACACTTCTGAAGTTCAACATGAACCAACAACATATGGTGAATGTACATGATGACCAAGCAGCTGCAGTGCAGATTTCTGCAATGAAATTATTCTTAAAGGAAGTTAATGCCCTCCCCCTGTCCTGGTATCTCCTCCTTACTCTCCCCCTATTCCCAAGAACTGTTAGGATCTCTAAGCAGCATCGCCTAGAAATGTATAAACCTAAGAGATCTATTGGACAAAAACTTGATAGCTACTTACTGTCCCTCTCATGGAACAAACTACCCATAGCCCTAAGAAAAATTAATCAGACTTTCGAATTTAAGAAAGCAATAAAGGATTACCTAAATATTACCTGGCTATGTCAGTGTACAAATCCTCCCTGAACCCTTTACCCTCTACCATAGCCAAATCTTCTCTCTTTTCTTATTCTCCTTTCACATTGTCTTAAATCACATCTGATCAGCCATCTCCTAACGCATCGCATTCCTTTAATCTTTCTCTCTTACCCCCCTTCTCACACTACCTTCCCTTCTCATTTTCAACACTCTAAATTTCTAAGTTTTGTACTAACTCTATTCCCTACCCTCACCACCCTCAGAACACATTCAATTCCTATTTATCTATAATACTAGCAACTATCTTCCTTTTTTCCCTCTAACTTCCATTTTACTAACTTGACTGTTCCCTTCCACTCTATTGTAATTACGTATCAATGTATATATACACACGCCTCTATTTGTATAAAATAACAAGTCTACATTTAGATTATATCTTTCTATAAACAAAAAACCCTCTGTATAATTGATGTACGTCACTATGTTACCTGCACTGTTTATGTACTACTACATTTGCTAATCTGTATTTTACTGTGGAGCCTTTCTCCAGGAGCCTCTGCTGAAAAAAGGTCTAGACTCAGTCAGACTATCCCAGTTAGCAAATGTCAAATAAAAAATAAATAACGCAGCCTTGCCTCTTCACAAAGGTCTGTTAAACACCAGATGGTAAAATATGCATAGCAATCCACGAGAAAAGTTTTGCTTGACAACTGCAGAGTTCTTTCCTCTGTGGCATGAAGGAGGAAAACTCTTAATAGTCGTTTTAAACACATGTATCTGTTTCAGGTATAATCTGAGCTGACAGTATATCCAGAATGAAAGCCTCTGAAGTGCAAAGACTATCTCATTCTCATTCTTTTCTGGCTTCTGTTCTGCTAAAGAAAACAGTGTGATGAATGGACTAGTTCAGGGACAACTCAAACTAGTTTTAGGAAGGAACAAGATGCTTCCTACGGGACAGCTAATCCTTGGGAGATCAGATAACGTAACCTGCACAAGGACCTACAGTCCAAGATACTGCAATCTAAAAGAACAATTCCCAAGAAAAACATTCCAACAGATGAACTTCAATGTCCGAAGGCCATCAGATTTAAAAGATATTTCAACCAGCCAATCAGCTATGAAGTTAAAATCCAGCAGTTATCAGTTATGAAGATCAGATCTAGCAGAATGGATGGATTCTTCAAAGGCAAATCAGCCAAAGCCAATGCTTGGCAACAATTCTGCTCTCCACAAGGTCATGATATGCAAAAACAGGTGTTGTGTGCAACCTGATCATGGAATAACCGAGGGCCAAAGTCATACAAATGACTGATGACAGATGTCTGAATGACTTGAGAGCTGATTAGAGTGTTACAGGGTGCCATTCCATCCCAAATGGAAAAGCTCTTTCACCTGGAACAGTAGACCTCACTGGTAGAAGAGTTCTTAGAACCCTTAATTATGAGAAAAATCCAACCAGGAGATCTGGCTGAATCAGCAGCTCAAAAGTGGAAGCAAGGCTTAAATATGGAATAATGTCTCTAATCACAGGAACCTTCTTGACTATTACTCATTGAATGAGCTTACATTGCTTGGGACATGAAGGCCAAAAACATCATGCTTTTTGGCTAACAGGGATACTTAGTTCTGCAAAACAACTTTTAGAAAAATAAAACAAAAATCAAAACACAAACAACCAGTCAGGTTCCCACACGCGTTTAATAACACTGACTTCTAGGCCAAAGCCTTCAAGGAGTAAAAACTTCTTCTTTTATACTAAGTTGTTCTGTTCACTCTTACTCAAACTTTAGAATCATGTCTGGGATAAGAGGGAATGGAAGAAAGGCCTCCTTTGCCACAGAATGGCAAATATGGCCAACACTGTGCAATTCCACTTTACCTGATGTATTACACAAAAGACAAGGGAGAACAGCATTCTCCAAAATGCAGGATTTTAATCAAAAAGCAAACTTTTTCCTCCTAAGACATTTACACAATCACCAACATAACCATTCCATTCTCATAACATGACTGTCCCATCACTATTTTAAAAGACAAGAAACACTATTTTAAAAGACAAGAAACACTAACGGAAATAAAAAAACGTTTCTCACAAATTATACTAAAAGTAGGAAGGCTTTCCCTAATGGTGAAAGTTCTGCCCAGCTCTTGAAGATCACTATCCGACTGACAGGATAACAGGATTGCAAAGAAGCACTCACTTGACATTAAAAAAACTCTGAAGATTTTGAATGCTCTACCTGCCTTTTATATGAAGCACTTCATGTGACCCTGGCAGGTGCTCAAAGCTTTGGACGGCTGGCCAGAGTGGTAGAATCCACATATCTTAGCCTACTGAAACAGTAATCCATGTTCAAACAGAAGTTATAGCAAACACTTTTACATGTGTCACTCAGTAAAACCTTTCTGGAGCAGAAAGGCATCTACACAACACATGTAGGCAGGAATATTAATTCTGTGCTCCGCTTTCTCAACAGGAAAAGAAAAACTGAACAATGTAGAATTTCAGTACTTCTGTTCTGTCACCTTGTTAGATGGTGTTCTTACTTCTGGCAATATTTTAAATGTATATTTAGGTGTTATACTTCAGGCCAAAGCACGCACACCTTATGAAACATTATATGTGTTTAAGTCATCCATGTCCAGAACATTTAACAAGGAGACTTACAGTTTAAGAGCTATGTGAACACTGCAATTTGGGCCATCTGTCCAGCTTCCCAAGTTAAAATTAGAATTCCTCAGATATGATGTCTTTGAGTTTGTCTTAAGAACTTTTTTAGAAGATTGAACCATTCATGATCATATGATTAGTGAATGTCCAAACATTCATGAGGAAAAACCCCAATACTACCACTGACAGACCATTAATTGCAACCAACTCTAACAAACATGTACTGATATCAGCTAACATCATGAAGTTTGACAGCAAACTCGGTACACTTATGTAGCAATTGCAAAAAAAAAATGACAACACTGACTACATATATCCATAGCGGATGCTAAAAATAAGATGCACTGAAGTTGTGGTCACAACTAATTTTGACCAGATTACTGTAGCCAATGATACGGAGCTCCAGGACTAGCAGCAAACACTGCAACATACTAGAGCTAAACTGGAGCTACTAGAAAATAAACTGGTTGATTTTGAGGGTAAAAGCCACTGGTAAAATCTGTGGATACTGGGTATACAAAAAAAAATCAGGTCAGAACTGCTTAGTTTACATGAAAGCTAAGTTGGCAAACTAATCAGATATCCTCTTAATCAAGATCTTGCTCAATGGCTCCTGCCCCCTTACAGGCTTACATCTCAACTTCCCCTGACCAGTTTTTAGAAGATCCTCAGCTTTACTACTAAGGACAGGGTCCTAGTAAGCATCTCATAATCTGCAATTCTAGGATTTTTGTGAAGCGAGATTATTCATTGGACACTTAGCAACAAAAAACTGAATTTCACCCTACAATTAAATTTGTAATCAAAATGGCTGGACATTTAAGCTAGTCTAACCAGCTTTCTTTAGGTGGCTTTACCAGGTGGTCAAATTTTCATTTGTTACTTCTGAGGATGCTGTACATAATCTGCAACAGTCATCAGCATTACCTGTACAGGAAACTGAAGTTTTCTCAAAGATAACTTATGCTCATTAAAGTATTAGCTTTCCCCCAGATAGCAACAGAACCATTCCCATTATTTATGGAGAGACTGTTGAACAAATGGGAAGCTGCACACGTTGCGGACTCCTCTGCACAAGATCAGTTGACAGCCACTGGACTCTATGTTGACTAATGTTTTAATCAGAAAGTCAAGGCTTCACTGTGTTCTCCAATGTTTGTGTGTTCCTATACACACTTTCTATTTTTTTTCCTCCATAAAATGAGGTAAAGAAACTGTAAACAGCTGCTGCAGTAATACATAACATTTAAAAAGACGGGGGGGGGGGTGCTGGTTTGCTAAAATATGGATTATTTTTGTGAGCTTTGGACAATATTTTTGGTCTACTTCAATGAATGGCTAGTTAGCTCAGATTTGACTTTATGCTGTTTTTTTGAATTGCAGTTTGTATACAGCTAATTAGAGTTTTTTTTTTTATTTTGACAATCCACTAAGGTAGAGTTTTGGTTGCCAGCAATAATCTTATAGTTTTCATCAATATTTTTTTACAGCACAACCAATAAGAAAAGGAAATAACCTGGTAACAGTAAAATATTTTACTACTTTAGATATACGTGAAATAGAACAAAACTGAGCTTCTTTTTCATTTAACTGCACTTAGTTTTTCTGTCATGCTCTCCCTATAACATTGAAAAATGAATGCTTTAATCTCAAAACAAAGTTAAATAATCACTCAGCCTAATCAGTCTGATGAACTGGCCCCTCATAACAATGTTTCATGAAATGAGGATGCTGACTTTTATTATGCAAATAATTACTTGTTAAGTCTGTTTCCTAAGAATGTTGCTAGAGGACCTCTTCATCAAAGTGAATGGTAATGGTAAGGTCCAAAAAGTATGCTGTACTGCTTTTGTCACCTAAAGTGAACTTAAAACAAGTGGACTGATTAACACCATAGAGGAAAATTTTAAATCATCTACTGTGCAACTCCACACCAAGATCAAGTTATCAATTTACCTCTTATATAAGGAAACAGATTTAAACTTTTTTTTAAGGCTTGCTCCCACCAATTTAAAACCAGATTAGCAAAAACTGGTGTTACTCTAGCACCCGTGGCCACTACTTTCTTTTAATAGACGATCTGTTTCTCAAACATAACCTTATTACTTAAACTAGCTCTAAAAAGAGACAAATGCTACTAATAGTGCTGTTCTTACACTTTACGTATGAAGGCTTAAATACTGATGGACAAACACCCATGTCCTGTGAAATACAGTAATGATTCTATGCCAGTAGTGGCTAACATTGTCTCTACCAGAAAATTCATATTCTTTAAAATGTCTAAGCACAACCAAAGTCTTTTAAATAAAATACACTAATTTGGTACAATAGAACTGATGATGGAATCTAGGTAAACTTCAAGTGGTTCAGTTTTAGAAAATTCAGCAGCCATAATCGGTCTTAATGGAGGGTCTTGCAAGTTTATTATGATCTTGGGTATTCCAAAAACCTATCTCAGAATGATCAACTTAAAGTCATACAAAGAAATATCTATAAATCTCTTAACAAGAAAATCTAATAAGCAACCATCAGTATGTTTAAAATTAACAAATACTTCAGTTACGTTGATTTTTTAATAAACTGGGTCACCAAGGTTAACAAATTGCTTGATCAGCTGTGTTACCCATTAAAACCATACTGCTGGCCTTTATCAGCTTTCACTACTCTAAAATGAACTGCAAGCTTTCAAAACAAAGAAGGATTACTTTATGGAAGATGTTAAAATAAACCATTTACTATGTGATTTTTCAGATGTCATTGTTCCAAAATCCTTTTCATATTCTTAAAAACTAAGTGTAGCAACTAAGGATTAACAGATTCTTTTACAAAAACTTACATATGTTGGCAGTGTCAATGTCTTTTAAAATTGAACCCAAATTCTATTTTCTGACAGTGTCAGTTCAGTCAGTAAATTCAACAAATTAGCTCTACACCTGGGAATAAACAAAAAACCTTTTTGTAGCATTGAATGATGAGTTTCTGTGAGTCTGAAACAGCTGAGAGTGGAAACAGACAAGGAAACTAATGCAGACATTCCTGACACCTGCTACAGCCCTCTGCTCCTTTCCATGTGCCTTCAGGTTTCCTCTCTGCTTTAGAATTTCAAAAGTTCTGAAAATGTTGGTAATGTTGTACCTGTCTGAAAATCTGTGTTAAGGTCACCATTGGGTGTGCTAGCATTGTTCACTTCTCCACAATGAGCAACTTCTCTGCAATGAGGGGAAACGCTGGTAATACAGAATGACCCTTCTGAAAGTGAGGGGAAACGCTGGTAATACAGAATGACCCTTCTGAAAGTGAAGGAGACTCCTCTTCTATGTAAATGTATTTTGAAGTCCCAAATGCTGCTCAATTCCAGATGATGAAAATGTGTAGAGATGTGAAACAGTATCAGCAGTAATATTTTTCTAAAGTGGATTCAAACTGAACTTGTATGCCAGTTCATCTCTCTCAAGTGTTTTCTGCTTTTTTATTAATGATAGTATTTCTGCAAAATTTGAGAAATTGTGCTACTATCATAAGGACTTAAAGTCCTACAAGTCTCATATAACAGACTGCTGTTTTTTTTTAAACACCTGTATAAAATGATCACCATAAGACAAATAATCATACATTAATAGAAAAAACAGACCATACTGACATTTTTTCCATTTACGTACATTATTCACCACATATCTTTCTTTATCAGCCTAAAATTACACAAACTGCTGAACTCCTGCCTTCCCTTAAACCTCACTCCACCTGCTCCTGAACATTATTCTGCATGTTTTGTTTCCACAATTTCTATTTATTTCTATGTAAATTGCTCTTTCCCTCTTTCAAAGCTCCTGCCTTCCAGTTCTTTTATCTCGTAATATTCAATACTGTAAATGCTGTTGTTTCAGACTGATTTCTATTTTCTAGCAATTGCTTTTTTGGCAGTCAACAACATTAAACTTAAAGCTTTACTAAGTCTAGGCAATTCAGATTCTGGTCCCAGTTCTAAAGGATCATTTACTTTGTTACAGCCATTTACTTACCCAATATTTTTGATAGATATTGCTGTACAGAATTTTTACAATCTGCCAACTCATTACACTCCCTAAACATATGTTTGGGGTTATAACTTCATCCTCGTCACACATCCAATATTTGCTTTCTACCAGGGAAAAAATTATTTGAAGACTGCCTGGGATACAAATATACCTACGCAGACACTTACAAGCAAAGATCCTAAACCTTCTACACTTCGTGGCATACTTGGGAACCATACATGCTCTACCATTGCTCTCTTGTAAATTGGTTTTTCCAGCCTTTCTTCCCCATTTTGTCTAACCTCTTCTATTTGATTATTACAGCTATCATGCAATATATTATATGCCATACCAAGCATCCTTTTAACAATAGCTTCTGCTTTAGATTTGTCACTCATCCTATGTTATGATTCAAGACGAACAGGTGGGGTAGTTTGTTTATATGCTTTTATATATAGAAACATCAGGATGGATAACAGCAACATAAAATTTAAACTGATCAACTGACAGACCATTACATACATGTATGCTTACATCTCAACAGCTCAATACAAAATGGCATTCTGGCTGGCACATGCCCAGTATTTATACACGTGCTACCTCATGGAAAGCTTCTTAAAGGTATATATACATACTGATCTACATCCTCCGTCTTTAGTGAATTGCCCACAATAAAATGCCATCTGAAAAAGACATGCAACTATACAGACACTGAAAAATAAATACAACATTCATGTCCAAGTTGCCGTGTATCTGGAACAGTCTGGAAATGCAACCTGATCTAGTGATACAGCAATTAGGACTGGGTTTAGCAACAGGGACAGTCATTAGTGAACAAGCAGTTTCAGGTGTTTTTGGAATCTTCTCAAGAACAGGGATACTTGCTGGAATGTCCGCTGGAACTGGAACACTGGATAACTTGCTCGGAGATTTAGAGTCTTTTCCACAGGCAAGATGCTGCAATATAGGCTCGGACACTGCTACCAAATATTTCCGATTCTGCCTAAATTCTACTCCTTGTGGTTCCACAATGTACAATCTCAGTTCTGGACATGCTTTTCACGACTTCAATTCTATCAAAACCTTTGGACATCTGCAGCCTCACTATCTCTTCACATAATGGACTGAGCAGTTTGCAGGACTTATAATAGGGCTTCTGGGACAAACACCTTTTTATAAATTGAGCTCTCACTGGTTTGTTGCTCTTAGCACAGTGAACAAACAGATTGCTACTGACTGGTAATGTAGTTGTGGTCTGTCTCGACAAATGTATTTGCGCAGGTGAACCAAGATGTTTATCATGAGGAATATCTCTGAGATTTAGGAGATTCAGAAAACACCGCTATTGTCTCATTTCGACTTTTATAATAATGGTTTTGTACTTTGAACTGCACATTCTGCCAAACATTTGACTGTGGGTACTCAGGGCTACTCGTAACATGAATATAAGTCCCACTCTTCAGCAAATCTCAAACTGCTAACTTGTAAATTGTGTACCATTGTCAGAAATAACTTTGTGCAGACTACTATGGCTGCAAAATTATGCTTCAACTTGGTAATGACAATACTGGATGCTAGATTAGGAAGTAGGTCAATCTCGAACCAATCTGAATAAGACTCTACTAACACCAAGTAATGTTGACCATTCCATTCGAAAATGACTGTAGCCACCATCAACCAAGGTAGTTCAAGAATCTGGTCAAGAGTATCTGAGAGTTGGTGGACTGGCAGTTCTCTCTTTCAGGACATCAAATGGTCTTTGGTGTTGTTCTAACCAGGACACATCTTTGCGTGTCAACTCTGAGCGGTGCTGAAAGTTGGCTCAAGTAGAATGAACTTTCCTACGTAATTAACCATGCCAAGAAAATGCTGCAGGGCTTGAACATTGTCTGAAGCTGGCATCTCAAGAACTGCTGTCTGCTTTGAAGGATGTGGTCGTAAGCCTGAACTGGTAAACAAATGACCAACATAAGTAACTTCTCGTAGCCTGAACTTGCACTTCTGAGCATTCAGCTTAAGATTTCCCTTCATATGCTCACTGGCAGAATTTATCCAAAATGGCATTCTCAAAAAATCTGTACCTGCTAAAAGGAGTACTGAAAGTGGTTAGCAATGAAGGTTTTCGATCAAGTTAAAATTTGCCAAGATGAACTCTCTGCATCCGAAACAAAACAAACAGTGGCATTTGGCATAAGAGGATTGAGGTATTTTCAGTGCTTTAAAATCTCTTGGATCAATACGTATTCTGATATCATCTGAGCTTTTCTTATGAGCAACCACTATGGAAGATACCCATTCAATTGATTTGACAACTGGACAAATCACACTTTGCTGCACCATTTTATCTAGCTAGTCTGTGACTCTGATCTGCATAGCTACTGGAACTTTCTGGGCTGGTCTGACAACTGGGCTGACTTCAGGGTCTAACTTCATGGAGTACGCAACTGGGAGTTTGCCTAAATTCTACTCCTTGTGGTTCCACAATGTACAATCTCAGTTCTGGACATGCTTTTCACGACTTCAATTCTATCAAAACCTTTGGACATCTGCAGCCTCACTATCTCTTCACATAATGGACTGAGCAGTTTGCAGGACTTATAATAGGGCTTCTGGGACAAACACCTTTTTATAAATTGAGCTCTCACTGGTTTGTTGCTCTTAGCACAGTGAACAAACAGATTGCTACTGACTGGTAATGTAGTTGTGGTCTGTCTCGACAAATGTATTTGCGCAGGTGAACCAAGATGTTTATCATGAGGAATATCTCTGAGATTTAGGAGATTCAGAAAACACCGCTATTGTCTCATTTCGACTTTTATAATAATGGTTTTGTACTTTGAACTGCACATTCTGCCAAACATTTGACTGTGGGTACTCAGGGCTACTCGTAACATGAATATAAGTCCCACTCTTCAGCAAATCTCAAACTGCTAACTTGTAAATTGTGTACCATTGTCAGAAATAACTTTGTGCAGACTACTATGGCTGCAAAATTATGCTTCAACTTGGTAATGACAATACTGGATGCTAGATTAGGAAGTAGGTCAATCTCGAACCAATCTGAATAAGACTCTACTAACACCAAGTAATGTTGACCATTCCATTCGAAAATGACTGTAGCCACCATCAACCAAGGTAGTTCAAGAATCTGGTCAAGAGTATCTGAGAGTTGGTGGACTGGCAGTTCTCTCTTTCAGGACATCAAATGGTCTTTGGTGTTGTTCTAACCAGGACACATCTTTGCGTGTCAACTCTGAGCGGTGCTGAAAGTTGGCTCAAGTAGAATGAACTTTCCTACGTAATTAACCATGCCAAGAAAATGCTGCAGGGCTTGAACATTGTCTGAAGCTGGCATCTCAAGAACTGCTGTCTGCTTTGAAGGATGTGGTCGTAAGCCTGAACTGGTAAACAAATGACCAACATAAGTAACTTCTCGTAGCCTGAACTTGCACTTCTGAGCATTCAGCTTAAGATTTCCCTTCATATGCTCACTGGCAGAATTTATCCAAAATGGCATTCTCAAAAAATCTGTACCTGCTAAAAGGAGTACTGAAAGTGGTTAGCAATGAAGGTTTTCGATCAAGTTAAAATTTGCCAAGATGAACTCTCTGCATCCGAAACAAAACAAACAGTGGCATTTGGCATAAGAGGATTGAGGTATTTTCAGTGCTTTAAAATCTCTTGGATCAATACGTATTCTGATATCATCTGAGCTTTTCTTATGAGCAACCACTATGGAAGATACCCATTCAATTGATTTGACAACTGGACAAATCACACTTTGCTGCACCATTTTATCTAGCTAGTCTGTGACTCTGATCTGCATAGCTACTGGAACTTTCTGGGCTGGTCTGACAACTGGGCTGACTTCAGGGTCTAACTTCAGGGTCTAACTTCATGGAGTACGCAACTGGGAGTTTGCCTAGTTTGTCTTTGAAAAGATCAGCAAAGCTAGTGAAAACAGAGTGGACAAAATTAGAACAGTGGTCTTTCAAGCCTACATGGTGGACTTCCTTATTAAATGATAGTAGTCCCATTTTCAAACTGACTGAGGCCTAATAATGACTGTACGTGCCTTTTGACTACATAAAATTGCAAGTCATAGCTGTTCCCAGCAGAGTAACTTGAAAGCACTACTGAACCATCAGTTTGAATTTCTTCACTACCATAAGCAACAAGCTTTGCACACTTTGCCAACTCAAGCTTCTCACCAGCACATACTCTAGCAAATATTTCTTCTAACATAACATTGCACTTTGAACCTGTGTCAAATTAGAGCTCTGTGGGCCTTCCATTTATCCGAACAGTACAAAATACGTCATTCTTTGCCCACAAATCTACTGCATTAACTGTTTCATTACGCACCGACACACAATCAACATAAAAAGTAGGGTTAAGCTTTCTAATTGATCAACTTGCCTCTTTGAATGTTCTCTTTTACAAAAAGAACATGCCTCTTTTGATTTGAAAAATCTTTGAAAATGATTCGAGTTTGCAGATTCACCCTTGTGCTTCACTGAGACTGTGCATGCTCTGGAATTTGCTAGAAAGCTATGGGGTTTACCAGGGATTGTTACAGGATTCACAATTACTGCCACGTGCTTGGGCCTCTTTCTTTTAACAATGTGCTGCATACTATCAACATTAGCACTAGAAAATACTGGAATCATGCATTTCTCATTTGTAAGCAAATGTGTGTGCTTTTCTGTGAGCTCATATATCTGAAAAACATCTGTCATGAAGCAAAATATTTCTCACAGCATCATCTTTAATACCACACACAAAGTCTGTCTTTTATCAACTCATCCCTTAAAATCACCAAATCTGCACATTTTAGCTTTAGCTTTGTTTCTCAAGTCAGTTATATATGCTGCAAAAGTTTCACCAGGCTTTTGATCCCTTGTGCAAAATAAGTGCCTTTCCATTGTAATATTCGTTTGAGGGTTCCACATTTTTCTAAATTTACATTTTAAGCACTCAGGGTCTTTCATTATTTCAGCCAGTACTACTATATGATGTTTTTTCCCCTCTCCTGCAAACACAGCAGGTGCATACACAAATGAACACTCTCTTTCTATGGCATCTGAACCAGCTAAATTAAGCAAAATAAATGCCTTTGTATGTGCATCTTTATCAGAAAATGCAGCTTGTATAAAATATTGTACTCTTGCTCAAACACTCCAATTCTCTGTAATATTATCAAATAAAAGTGGATCAGGTTTTCTAAACCCTTCAGCCATGCCAACAAAGTATGCTTAAGCACACTGCAAATATGGTCCTTGTAATTATACATGAACATGCACACACACCAGGTACTTGTAATTACAGTCAAATGCACAATAAACTCTTCAAAATACTTTACTTTGCGAAATATGCTTTGAAATGGCTGCATTTTGCGAAATAACTGCACTGTAATACTGTGCAAACTTGTGACCACTCTGTATACTTCAGATATCTCGAATAGCTTTAATTAATGTGAAAAAGTAGCACATAGCAAAAAAATGCAGTAGTTTTCCTTATTTTATACATTTTATGTTATTTGGACATTTCAAACATTTTTGTAATTATTTTAAATATTTTTCATCAATATGTCGCAGTTTCAGACATTTCATTTAACTAGAAATTCGTTTTGCGTGTTCTGAGTGCTTTATTTTATGCTCAAGTAAGAAACCATTTAAGCAAGTTTTAGTATCTAGAATTAGTTTCTGACCTGTTTTGCGAGTTGTGCATGCAGTAGGAATGATCCAATTCCTCTATAGTTCTCCAACATTAACAGACTGCCTCTTTGTCTTGATTATGGATCCCACTTCTGACACTATGTCGCTCATCCTATATTCTGATTCAAAACGAACAGGTGGGGTAGTTCGTTTGTAGGATTTATTATCCAGAAACATCAGGATGGATAGCGGTAACATAAAATATAAACAAACTATTCATTTGACATACCATTACATATATGCTTGCTTACATCTCAACAGCTCTCTACAAAATGGCAGTCTGGCTCGCATGTGCTCAGTATTTATAGACATGTGCAAGCCCATGGAAATTTTCTTAAAGGTATACATATATACTGATTTACACAATTCAACTTAACTGTACCACAGCAGGTCTTTCACTTAAGATTCCTCTATCCCTTTCTCTCCGCCTATGCTCCAATATCAATCCCTGGAAGGGAAGACAATTTCTAGACTGCAGTCCAAATGTCTTCTTTGCCTCATCTCAGTCTAGTTATTTGCACCAAATACAGTGGTTCCTTTGCCAGTTTTCTCCAGTAAATTTTAGCCCCTTACTACCTATTGTACGTACCCCTACTTGCAGTCATCCCTATTGGAAAAATCTCCTTTCTCCATTCTTGATTTGGGTTAGCTCTTGGAATACTTTCTGCTACTTTACAAACATAATATTCTGTATTATTTTTCCTTAACAGTCAGCATGCAAAAATCCAACTCTGTTTATCTTCCATCCTGCTGCACCGTCCCTTTCCATTTTGAATTATAACCTTCTGCTTATGTTACATACCTTAATAGACTAGGTCTAAAATATCCCTTCATTCAGGTAATCCTAAACCACCTTGTTCTACTGAAGGATCAGCTCAACTCTTGCCATCTTCCCCTCCCAGATAAATTCCTTCAACTGTTTTTTTTTTGTTTGTTTTTTAATTATTGTCCACAATGTCTGCAAAGGCAAATGCTTCGGTTGCCCTACTCAAAATCCCAGCTTACTCTGTCAAATGCTTCCTCTGCATCAAGACCCACCAATAGCAGATGTATTTTCTTACATTATTCTTCCTTCCGATCATTGTTGTATTAATGTTATTCAAATGTTTGCCTACCATCCACAAAACCACTCTGATCCACATCTATCGATTTTGGAACACCTTTGCCATTCTTTTAGCTCGTATAGACAAACACTTTATAATTATGGTTTAAAACTGAAATGGGTCTATATGATCCTGGATTTGATTGGTCTTTACAGTCTTTTGGAAACATGGTCACCACAGCTTACTTGCAAGATGTTGGTGCTTCCTCCTCTTCAAAATTATTATTAAACAAAATCTACCAGATTTTGATTCTTCTCTCCAACCTTCCAAACTCCAAAAGGAATAACATCTGTTCCTGGAATCTTTCCTCAACACTGATTAAACATCATTGTTTTATCTCATCTCCTCCTATTTTAACTGTTAGTTGAACCTCACCTTCATCTAAACTTGGCATAACTAAGTCTTCCATAAACATTTCCATTTGTACTTTTTCTTAATTCTCACATTTCTCTGCATTATACTAATTTTTATAAAATGTACAAAATATTTCTACTACCGCTATTGGATGTCTGGTTATTTTCTTGTTGTAATAGTTCTGGAACAAGTTTTACTGGGAACATCTGCATCTCTTCATAGAGTTTTATTTCCTCCAAACTGTCAAACTTAATTTTCTTCGTAGCTAAACATGCACTATATAAAAGTGGAACAAGGACATCATTTGCACACAGAAATGTATTAATTAAAGAGATGTCTGTGTTGGAACATTGATAATTAACATGAGTCATGATCAGAGACAGATAGTCAATTCTTTGCCATTACATGAAGCCTTAACTTAATGCTACTTGTATATAAAGTTTAGCCATAGTGTTTTCCAACTTTGAGAGTTGTAACAAACCTAGTACTTCCTTGCAAACAGCTGCCAGCAGCAAAAGTGGTCTCAGCTTCTTACTATTTATACTAACATGTACACAGTCATTGCACTAAACTACACGTGCTCCAAAATTATGTAACAGAGCGTGTGATCCCAATCACCAAGATCAATTCTTGATATTAGATGTAAAATTTAGGTTCCATGGTCACAAAAGACTGTTTAGGAAATACTATGAAAAGAATTCTGAGGAACATAACCCTGTGATAACTTTTTTGGTGCCCTCAATTCCTCTCTCAGTCGTATAATCCGCTTGCACCCCCTTACTAGGGAAGGGAACTTACAAGAGGAACACCAACTAAAGTATCCATCAGTGAATTTTCTATATGCATTTATAACACCTCCTGAATGCTTAGTCGGTGTTTTCCTAAGAAAACAAGCAATGGATGTTGTTCAGGACTGTCAGTTCCATGAGTGATGTAAGCCAAATTTCTCAGCCTCTTAACTCTCACCTTAACCATGTCTTTCAGGTCTCTTCTGTGCGCGCCTTGGACATGTGCAACATTCCCATTCCCATCCCCAAAAAAGAAAACAGCAGGAACAGTCCCTTCAGTCTTCTCCTGACAGCTTCAACAGGCATCTGAGCACCTAATTAAATTTGTCTTGCTTAGGTCATAAGCAGGGCTTTACCCTCTAAGTCAGTAAATAAAGTGTTTTATCGAATCTAAATGTCTTGGCTTAAATACTGGAAGTGAATAATATGACAACTAGCATGGATGCAAATCCATGAATAAACAGCAGCTGGGGTCCAGGCCTGGACTGAAGATTTGCTAGGTCAGCAGGGGTTGTGATCTTTGTACTAAAGATTGCTTCAATTAGAATGCACACAGACGTTGGAAGAAGGTACATCTCCACATGAATGACTTTATTGTCCCGGAAGAGGGTAACGTTAAAATGAAACATAACATAATGCAAAATGTATGACAAAGTGAATCCGTCAACATATCCCTTAAGCATCTGAGATGCCTTTCATAAGAAATACAGGTAAACCTTTCTAAAGTCTGGGCTATTCACAGCCCCTAATTTGCACCTTAAATGAAACCGTGGTGACCATTTACATTGTAATCTCTTCACATATATGGGTAGTGATGAAGATACAAAAATTCAGTCGGATGTTGACCTTAAAAATTCAAGTGCTAAATGAATTCTGAATTACAAGACAGAATATAAACATCTGGCAAAGTTTGAAAAAGTGCCATTTTTCAGAACAAAATATCCTATAACTACCCAAGATATGCTTACCTTGTTGAGATTAATGTTGAAGCTTTGATCCCAGGCTTTGTTCTTAATATGATGCCAGTTTGTTTGTCCAACCACTTTATTATCTAATTTCAAGACTGTACTCACTTCTTTAGATGCTACACAGGATAAATGATTAAAAAAGGTCATTCCAACCACACAAAAATCAATGTGACAATAGTCTTAAGCAAAGACAACCTCACAGAGGTGATTAACAAGGCAACCAGAAAGCTTGACTTATTTAGACAGGCTAACTCACTAATACAACTTTTGGGGGGGGGGGGGTCGGTGATGGTAGTGAACAAACACTTTTCATTTATCTTATGTATATGGCTCGCATAAAATAGAAATATATTTTACTCATCTCTCCTCAGAGTGCCATACAGCCCTCTGGCTATTGTCCTGTACTTCATTTCTGCCCAGCAACTAGAACCCTTAAACTCTCTGCTGGATGGGCTCCCCAACTTCTTGGAAAGTCAACCTCAATGAGGATTCATTTGTAGCCCTAAGAAGCAAGAGATCCATTGAGGAATTACATGCATAAAGAGCTGGGAGCTTTCATCCTTGTACAGCAGCAGGTCCAAGTCCCTTAACCTTAGGATCTGGCTAGATCCATGACATCACATAGTCATAGCCCCATGTAAACTGACTGGATTAAAGCTCCATGTCACCACAGATCACAGAGGCATCAGAATTCCACAAAAACCTTTCCTCCATGAAGAAGAGCTGGGTTATTGGCTGCTTTGTCCTTCTTCAAGTCACCTCTAACAATGTTTCAAGACTGTTCCTGAACTTGGGTTCTTGGCAGTGCAAATGGACACACTGCCTATGCACCATCAGTTCAGCTAAGAAAATATTTACAGTTTTAGCAGGAAGTACAACAGTTGTTAATGCATGCTATTACACTATTTTAAAATATTATAAATGGAAAACTCTATACAGATGTACATGCATTCTTTCTATTCCAGACAAACACGTTCTTAAGCTATACATTAATTTACTCTCAAATGACATACTACATGCCTTTATTTTACAAAAGGACCATTAACTCCAGTTCGTATTCCCCAAGGATAAAACTTCATCCCTTCTTCCCAATTTTTTTTCCGTTTCTTTATAGTAACCATAAGGTACAGTTACTGTACCACATTATCAAATTCCATACTTTTTTTTTGTTTGAACCACAAACTCAATTCAAGTGCAACTGAAAAAAAATCTAATATCAAATATGGATTGTCCCACTACTGACCATGCTCATTCCAGAAAACTGAAAAGAGGCAGCATACATGAAATTGGGGAGAGAGCCACCTACATCTCCATGTGCACAGTGCACTGCTGTGGCCCTTTATTATAACCGTGCCCACTGGTGAGTATTTTGGGGATAGGTTGAAATTCCCAAAATAAACCCTTTCTAATTGAAAATTAACATTTGGGCTTCACTGAAAAGGGTAACAGAACACACACATGCCTCCTGCATGTACACAGACCTACCTTATTCAGTCTGTCTAGATTCCTTTTACAGGTAGTTTCCTATGAAATCCCAAATGGTCATATTCCTACTAATTTAGTCCTCTTTACAGCTTCTATGATTTCCTTGCCACGGCTTTCCCAATCAGAATATGAACAAAATGTTCTTATTTCTTACACTTTGTAGATGGCTACACACTTATCGGGAGCTTAAATTTAACTTCCCCAGTAGTACAACAGAACTGCAGGAAAAAAGGACCGATGACACCAAATTCAGTTACTAGTTAGTAAGTACATTGAGGGGGATGCCAGCAAATAAGTGATTTAGGGAACCTGAAAGAAACCCAACCAGAAAATGTTTAGAGAGAACACTGGCTAGGAAGAATCCTGCAGTTGTTCAGAAAAAAAACTAGTTTAAGTTTCATCTCTGGTTTAATAGGTTCACAGGTAGGTTACTAGGCTATTAGCCCTAGGGCCTATATAAGCCTAGCCAAAAAGGTACCCTGGCTTTCACCACCCAAGAAAATTATTTTCCTGTGCCCCTGTCGAGCAGAGCCACAGAAGTGCTCCCCGGGGTGAATTTCTTATTTCCCATCCAATCATTAAGATTTTTCTTGAAGAGTGCTAATGAGGAGCTCTGTTTGACATAGATAGGTAGTCTGTTCCAGAGTATGGTTAGTCTCTTGGACAGGAATCTATCCCTCCAGCATGTTCTGTTTATTGCGGTGACAAGGTTTAGGTCCCAAGAGCATGTAGCTCGGAGGGATTGAGATTTCTTTAAGTGGAGCACATGCAACAGCTCTGGGTTTGACATAGCTTTGTATGTTAGGCATAGATCGCCTCTGAGTAAGCGATATGCGACGGAGTAAAGCTGGAGTTTTTTTGAGACGGTCTGTTAGGGCATCTGTTTGAGGCCAGCAATCCTCTTTGTGAGGTATTTCTGTGGCCTTTCCAGTTATTGTAGATGTCTTGTGAGGTACATACCAAAAGGGGCGTTGTACTCTATATAATGGGTCTAATGAATGATGAGTAGAGGGGAACAATAACCTCTTTTTTTCTGGATGAGAAACCTTTTGTGATGAGGTGAGCCACGTAGAAGGACTTCCTGACCACTGTGGCGATGTGATTATCAAAGGAGAGATTACTGTCCACCTGTGCCCCAAGGTCTCTTATCACACTTTCGGCATTAAGTACTACCACTTATGTAGTAGTTCATGGGTACAGAGTTTTTACCAAAGGAGATGACAACACATTTTTTGGCATTGAGCTTCAGGCCATGGTTTGAAACCAGGCATTTGTCTCAGTGAGGCCATTTTGTAGTATGTCCACATCATTAGGAGTTTCGATTATGGCTCCTAGTTTGCAGTCATCTGCAAACTTTGTTAGCCAAAGACCTTCTGTGTTAGCCTGTACTTCAGAAAAGTAGATACCAAACAGGAGAGGACCCAGGACTGAACCCTGTGGTTCTCCACTTGTCACTGGTCTGAAGTCGGATTTGGAGTCTGCTACTTTCACAGTGTGGGTTCTGTCCATGAGCCAGTTGGCAACCCATCTTGTGACATAGGGATTTATCCCTAGTTTAGTGAGCTTATCTATAATTCCAGAGTGGGGGATGGTGTTGAAAGCCTTGGCGAGATCTAGATAAGCTGTGTGAACCACCTTACCCTCATCTATGGCTTTGGTGACTGCTTCAAAGAAGTCAATCAGGTTTAGGAGACATGATCTGCAGTTTACAAACCCGAACTGGGTAGGGTCCAGAGTTTGGAGATTACCAATGTCTTTGTTTATGAGTTTCATGATGATACGTTCCATGGCCTTGCAGACCAGGCTCGTCAGGCTAATGGGGAGGTAGTTCCCAGGGTCTGTCGTGACTCCTGCTTTGTTGAGTGGGATACCCATCGCGGAGCACCATTCAGTAGGCACAAAGCCTGAGGTTAGGCTATGATTGAACATGGTACTTGGGTAGGGTGCCAGTTCATTCTGTAGTTCATGTAGAACGCAGCCTGAGATATTGTCAGGTCCCACGGATGCTGTGTTCTTGGCTTTGGAGAGTGTGTTTTTTACCTGTGCAGCCGTGATTACAGGAACTTTGCATTCTTCCGGTATAGAGATGGGCCCTCTAGGGGGTGAGAGAGGGGTAAAGTTAGCACTGAACCTATCTGCCAGAATGTTGGCAATATCAGTTGGTTCTGTATATTTAGTGCCATTGTGCTGTAACTCAGAGCAGATCTGAGTGTTGCCATTGAGATTCTTGACATAGCTATAGAATGCTTTGTGGTTATCTTTAGAGTCAGTGGCAATTTTGTTTTTGTAGCTAGCTTTGGAGGATTTTATGAGGGATCTCAGCTTCTTACTGATGTTGACCAGGGAGTTCTTCCAGTCATGGGATTTTACTCTTTTTTGCAACAGTTTCTTTCTTCTGTTGTAGAGTTTGTTTATGGCAGAGGACCACCAGATTGGCTTCCTTTTTTTTGGAGGATAGCATCTTGGTTCCATTAGGGATAGCATGATCCATGCACTCATGTACGTGCTTATAAAGTGCATTTGTGTAGGATTCAGCAGTCGTACCTCTATTGTCCGTCTGCACGGGTGTCGAAGTTTGCCACTTCTGTCTTAAGAAGTGTGAAGTTGGCTTTGGAGAAGTTTTTTATGGTGGTTTCTCTAATTGGGGGTGGGGGCAGGATGTGGATGTCTAGGGTGATTAGCCTGTGGTCAGATCTGACCAACAAAGAATTGACCACTGGTGTGGAACACCGGTTGCCCATGTTGGTAATGACCAGATCTAGGATATTGCTGCTCCTGGTGGGGGTGTGAATAAGTTGATCTAAGGCATTGGAATTTATGAATTCCAGAAAACGTTGAGCAAGAGACGACTTCCAGCAATTTAGAGGAAAAATAAATCAAATACACTCAAAGGTGATTAAAATAAATGAAACATCGAAGGAATATCAACTTAAATAACAAAAGGCTGGAAAAAACTAGAAGCAGTTTTAAGCTACCTATTCAGATGAACTGATAAAATTGCAACAGAGGTTAAATGAAGAAAAGGCTAGCAGAGTATGAAGCTTCACAAGAGCTATTTCAAAAAAAATAGTAGAAGTTAAAAAACTGAGGGTAAACAGAAACCTTGAGATTTTCTGCTGTTCTACAGAAACTAAGGAATAGACTTTACCAATTTCATGAAAACATGAATAAGCAACTAAACTGGTGCTCAATAGCAGGATCTGTTAATTGAAAGGGCACAACAAATGTATGCCAGATCTGACCATGAGAAAGTACTCAAGATGCAATCATGTGAGCAGAAAGAGATTATCCTGATAAAACTAATGCAGAAAGGAAAAGTATTAAAAATTGGAGACAGAGCAACTCAACCCAGTAAAACTCCACTGCCATTCCTGAGCGGACGGTGCTCCCCTGTGGCGACCCCCAACTGGGAAAAGCCGAAAGAAGAAGAATTTGTGGAAAATGATTATTCACTGTACACCAGGTAGAAGACAAGCAAATACATCCTAGCAATCTCAGAATGTCGACAGGCAGATGGTGAGATTTGAGCTGCTGTAACTAGCTGTCTTTAGAGTATTTTTTACTGGAGGATCAAAGACATTTTTTGATGTACAGCATGCTAAGGTGGAAATACAAAAGTTTATCCAACAAAAAGTGAGCCAGCAAACAGACTGGGAATCTACTTTTCTTTCATTCTTCTGACAAAGCTCAGAGTGACATTTTGCAGGTAAAACCTTTAACAATGATCCAAAGGAAATGCTTCAGACGAGGAAAAAGCTCAATGACTGGAAGAATCAAGATTACCTTGGACTTGGTTGGAAGACAGAGATAATCAGGAAGAGGGCCAGCAGCACAGCAATTACTGAGTAAGTGTGAGACTAAGTCATCAATCACATTTGCAAAATATGGCTTTGCAGAAAAAAGTGACGGAGAAAAGAATGTACTTTTGTTATCTTTATTAAACATATGGGTGGACGGTACAGCATATACCCCACATCATGCCATAAATGTTTAGAACACAAAGGAAAAGTAGAAATGTTTGTTCTTAACATTTATATAAAACATTGTATGATATAATCTTCACATTATATTGTAAAGCAGTTCTGTATAGCATTTTAAATGGGGGGGGGGTCTTTTCAGTAATTGTTGTGCATTAAAGATACTAAAGTAAACAAGTATTTTTTCCAGTTGTAAAAATTGTAGTTTTACAGTATAACAAGAGAAGAAAGGCTGAAGAGATTCACATTTAAGTTATTATAATGCTGGTATTTTAGCTGCTGTGGTGGGAGTGGGGTGTAAAAGTGTACCGATTATATTATACATAGAATTAAGATGATTTATCTTGTTTTTACAAGGGTGGATGTCTAGATTAATTACATTGGGCTTAAGAGGATTTTTTTCTAAGTCAGGTTTGAAAAATACAATAAAATTATGGAAGCCATTAAAAATGCTGAATTTCTTGGATCTGCAAAGATATTAGCTTTTTTTCCCATTAGCAGGTGTTTTCAGTGAGACACAAGACATCTGCAGCTGAAGGCAGTTAGCCAGGAGAATTCTGTATGTTACGTTCAAAGTGAAACTTACAAAGATTCCTTCATGTATCTGTAAAGTTGTTAGCTGTTTTTTCCTCAATGCTGACTACTTATACTGGGAGATGGGCTGTCTGCGGGTATAGGCAACTAACCTTAAGCAGACACTGAAGAAAATGTAAAAGTGAAAAGTAGAATAGTAAGCAATTCAGTGAAAACTAATGGTCTGAAATTATAGGAAGTGAAAAAGAAATAGTAGCCTCCCTAGCAGCCTTAACCTTTTAATGCATTTACTAAGAAAGTGCATAATTAGGAGTTATGTACTTAACATAACTTGGTATCTGTATTGTCAATTTTCATTTTCCCCTCACTGATGGGTTACAGATCCGATCCTTGGATCCAACTCAGCCGCATTTTCCAGATTCTGGATCCTAGTCTCAAGCTCCTCCCTCCTCTCACAATGTCCTATACTACCTCTAACTCCTCAGATCGAGTTTGCTACCTATCTCTATAGAATCATAGAAACAAGACAGATGAGGTAAAATTACCACCCAAATGTGGAATTCGTGTAACATCCAATATCATTCTAGGAGAATAAGGCTGGGGAATGGTTGGGGCGGAAGCTGGGGAAGAATGACAACATAGAAACACATTTATGGTAAGTACATAACTCCTAAATCTGATGTCCTTTTCATTCTGCCTCACTAATGGGTTAGTTAGTGCCCTCAGCTATGTAAATCTTGGGTGGCCTTCAAGGAAGGATATGCCAGAGCACTGTCAAACCAAAGGAAGGTCTTCTTCGGGAGCCAATGCCCAGAATGTAATGTGTCACAAGGTTACGATTGCAAAAAAGAAAAGTGACTGTATTAGACACAAATGTGGTACAAAGACTGATGAGGTAGTGCCAGATTTGGTAGAAAGGTTCAATAACAAGGCAATTCTAAAACACTTCAAGAATAAATCAGCGAAAATACGGTGAGTAATCTATTTGGCCAGGATAACATATGGGACTGCAAAACCCAAGCAGTTAGAAGGAAAGAGAAAAGCAGCTGGTCAGATTTTTGTATTGTTTGTTCCAATGAAAAATTAAACATAATTAACAAATTGAAAGGATGACTGACATTGGGTTAACAATACTGATTTCTATGCTTCCTCTGGAAAAGTTGTTCTCACAGAGAAGGCAGATAAAATGGCCATGTACCTGGTAGAGACGGCCTTTTGGAGGATGGGGCAATTGTAAACCTTTTAAGGAATAAATAGAAATACAACCAGTAATCCATTTAGTGAGTGTGACTTTGGACACTGCTTGACCTAAATGATTAGGTGAAAGGATATAAATAGTTGATCAGATTTTCTGTTTTTTTTTTTTTTTTTTTTTTTTTTTACAGATAGAATGCAACTGTAAATTATCATCAAGCAGGTGTAACAAGTATTCAGCTTTATTAGAATGACTTGCAAAGAAAACCAGTAACTGAACTGACTGGTTAATATTTGATTCCATTGCTACTTTAGGCATAAAGGTAAGATTGGATCCGTTTAATAGTAGAGAAAAACTCACCTTCTCTGTAAAAGGGTTAGTAGGAGAGGAAAGAGTAGTAGTAGCAGAGAGAGGTCCAATGTTTGAAAGGGAAGCCCATATGGGAAATACATTTATTTATTTAATTTTAATTTATTTGACATTTGTTTACCTGAATAGTCTGACTGGGTCAAATGAACATATTTTTGCAGTGGCTATGGCAGAAAACTCCAAATGCATAAAATGCAACAATCATGGCAGTCGATTTTTTTTTTTTTTTTTTTTTACAATAAACTTCTCATAAGGCCAGGAAGGAGAGAGAGAGAGATTAGAAGTGTACCTTACTATTTCAGGATAAGCAGTGATATAGCAGAGGTCCTGAACCTGCAGGATAATGTCACGAACAAGAGAAGCAAGCCTGCAAAATCTTACAATCACTGGAAATAGAGAAACCACACAGTCAGTTTGAGAGCATGGAGATTGGGATACAGGATCTCCTAAAGGTGAGATAATACTTTTCAACTGAGCTGCAGAATCTATGCACTATATTTCAGAGGAGACCGGAGAGAGAAGAATCACACTAGACAATGCCACAAGAAAAAAGGAGGAAGGAGGATGACAGAGCTCTTTAAACTGCAGGCTTGTGGTAGACGCTACGAGACTGATGGTGGAGGAGAAGTATAATGGAGACCAGGGAACAATAGTGAATCCAAGAATCCCTCAGGAATTACAGCAAAGTATTTGTCTGTTGTACTCCTTGTTTAATGGGGAAAGCAAGAAGGTCATAACAAGGTTGGCCCCAATGGCTAAGAATCAGGTTTGCAACTGACTGACTGAGGGACCACTCATGAGGAATTATACTAGAACTACTAAGTCTGTCTGCCAGAGTGCTGGATTTCCCTATTAAATGTGCGTTTCAATCCAAAAGTGGTTTGAAGAAATCGCCCATTCCCAAACCCCCATGATCATTCTGCACAAGGGATAAGAATGGGTTCATCCTTGTTTGTTGATATATTAAGTTACTGACATTCTGTTGGTGTGCACTGCAGTAGTCCCCAGAGGAAGAACATCCTGCAACACTTACAATGTGAGTAGGACAGCTCTCATCTCTAAGACGTTGGTATGCAACCTGGTCCCAAAGGAAGACCACATACTTTGGACCATCTTTCACTTGAAATTGCCACCCCCATTCCAGATGGGGAGCATCCATGGCCACCATGGCTGGGGGGGGGGGGGGGTAGAAGAAAACTGCCTGTCCAGGGACAGGTCATCCAACTGGCTCCACCAGCGAAGATGATGCTTGTAAATTTGTTTATGGTATTCAAATGAGAGTTTATGAATTCCAAATTCTGTACAGGGGACAGATTTGATTTCGTCAGATTTATAGTAATGCCCAGGGGTCTGGGGAGTTTAAACAGATAATCCCAGTCTTGTAACAATTAATACCTGGTTGGAGCAGTAAGGGGCCAGTCGTTCAGATAGGAAAACTGAAATCCTTTGAGCCTCAGGTGAGCAGCCACTACTGCCGTGTATATGGAAAAAAACATCCTGGGGGCTGTGGGGAGTCTGAAGGCCAGAGTTCTGAACTGGTAGTAACTGGCTCCCAGTCGTAAACATCTATTTAATTTGATGTAACAGTATGTGTCCTGAAAGGATACGGTACATCCAATCATCCTCATGCAGAAGTGACCGGATGGACTGAACAAAGAAAAGTATAATGACCTCTGGATATTATATATACCACCTAAGCATTGTTAGCTTCTTAAGAATGTCGCAAACTGAAACAAACTGGTTCAGCGGGCACATCCACAGTCACCAGAGTGTGGAACAGACAAGTCCAAGTAGATCAGACTCGGAGAAGCCAACAGACTTTCACTTCTTGACCGACCTGCAAGTCAAGAAGGAAAGGAGGTAGTGATGGAAGGCAGGATTAGTTCTGGAATCCTAGTTACACAGGAGGAAACATCTCCATGGTGAGAAACAGTCTCCTGGGGCAGAAAAACTATACTGGTTGAGCACCTGTGCAAGCCATGACAGGGATGAACTGACCAGACCTTCATGCAGGAAGAACAGCAACGGTGAGGTCATCGGACTCAGAGGAATGCTTTAGATCCAAAGAAGTTGCAATGGCTCCACATCTTGAATCTGAAGGAAAGAACCTAGCTTTGTTTAATTTTAAGTTGCAATTAGAGAAATCAGTCAGTGATGTCAGGATCTGAAAGTTTTTTTCTTTTTGATAGAATAAGAATAACAGGGTTTTGGCATTAGCATGGATTTTCTGAAGGATGCACAAATAAGGAACTACCACCATGCCTTTCAACCTATTAGTTCAATAAAAATGGATGTAGTCAGACAACAGGTGAAGATTCAGAAAGTATTGCTCCTACAGCTTAAAAATCAGCTGGAAAAACAGGGTTTGTATTAGAATGCATTTCTGCTGAAAGCGTTCTCTAAATGACATTGAAAGCTGAATTTGTCCAGCCCATACTGCTTAACTTCTTGCAGCTAGAAATCAGGACAAAGCCATAAATAAGTGGGACAAAATCCCAAAATTAGGGACAATGTTTAAATACTGTTCTTTAGCATGAATTTTCTGAAGGGTACGAAGTCTGAAACTCAAACGTCCGTCATCTTCTAACTTTAATCTTTAATGATTTGCCAGTAATTTGCCAGAAAACCACCATTACTTGAAAAAAAAGACCAAAAATAAGAGCAAAAATCTGGAGATTCTGTGAAAATCTGTACAGATGAGAGCTATAATCCAGCCATTTGGGATCAGAGGGCACCAGGTCCAAGAATTGCTCAATTCTTCCCTCCTTTGGTCAGGTCCTAGGCTTAGGACTTGAGGAGAGAAACTAAGTGTACACACAACTGTACAATGTTCTTTGTGCTTCACTTTTGAAGTCCTGGCTTATAGAATGACTCCCAAAACTGGGATGAAGGTGGAAGACGCCATAATGGGAGTAGCGGGTGCCCTGCAAGACAACAGTGGCAAATCTTGCTCTGGACTTTGAGAAGGCTGGCAAGTGGTAGTGCTTGGTAAAGGTATGCATGAATGACCAGGTAGCTGCTTTCAAAATGTCTTTGGTAGGTACTCCTCCCTCAGAAAAGCAGTGGAGATAGAAATGGCCCTAGTTGAGTGGGTCCCAACAGATTCAGAGTCAGGGGGCTTTTAGCTGCAGTAAGGATAAACAAAAGAAAATACAGTGGGAGATCCACTTGGAGATGGTTTGCTTGGAGACTGCTTTTCCTTCAGAGCCCAAGACAAAGGAAATAGTTGTTCTGATTTTCTGAGAGTTTTAGTATTCTCAAGGTAGTAGTTGAAGTTGCCCGTGTACATCCAAAGAGTGAAGGATTCTTTCCCCTGGTTCTGTGGCTTAGGGAAGAAGGTAGGCAAGTATATGGCTTGGTTCAGAGAAGTGTCCATGACCAACTTGGGCATAAAGGAAGGATTAGTTCTGAATTAATCTGTCTGGGTTCATAGGTTCATACTAGGCTATCTGCCCTAGGGCATTTATAAGCCTAGCCCAGAGTTTTGTGGCTTTCGCCACCCCTTTAGTTTGAAGGATACTATGCCCATTATTTTGCTGTGCCTCTGTCAAGCAGTGACACTGAGGTTATCCCTGGGGTATACCTGCGATCTCCCATCCATTGGTCAAGATTTCTCTTGAACAAGGCCAGCGAGGTGCTCTGCCTCACATGAACCGGGATTTTGTTCCACAGCACAGGGAGTCTCTGGGTGATGAATCTGTCCCTCCAGCACGTCCTATTAATAGCCGTGTCGAGGTTTAAGTCTCTTGCCCTTGTAGTTCTGATGGATTTAGATTTTTTGAGGTGAAGCATGTTCATTAATTCCGGGTTGGACATGGCCTTGTATGTCAGGCACAGGTCACCTCTGAGCAGTCGGTATGCGACTGAATAGAGCTGGATTTCCTTCAGTCGGGCAGCATAAGACATATTTTTGAGACCC
Organism: Protopterus annectens; assembly: GCF_019279795.1. Taxonomy (NCBI): domain Eukaryota; kingdom Metazoa; phylum Chordata; order Ceratodontiformes; family Protopteridae; genus Protopterus; species Protopterus annectens. The sequence goes on from NC_056750.1 coordinate 508,915,373, forward strand.
TTTATCCTTTTAGTGAGGAACTTTTGGGGCCTTTCCAATTGCTGCAGGTGTCGGGTCAGATACATTCCGAATGGGGCATTGTACTCAATCATTGGTCTGATGAGTGATGAGTACAGGGGAACGATGACCTCCCTTGATCTAGATGTGAATCCCTTCATGATCGGGTGGGCAATGCAGAAGGTCTTCCTAACTACTTTGGCAACGTGAGTGTCAAATGAAAGGTTACTGTCAACCTGGGTCCCCAGATCCCCGATAACCTCTTCTGTGCTTAGTGGATTGTCACCTATATGGTAACAAGGGGTAACCTTGTTTTTCCCGAAGGGAATGACTATGCATTTTTTGGCGTTTAACTTTAGGCCATGGCTCTGGCACCAGTTATCCGTTTCTATGAGACCCTTCTGAAGGATGTCTGTGTCAGATGGGTTTACAACTATGGTGCCCAGCTTTGCAGTCATCTGCAAACTTTGTCAGCCATAATCCTCCTGTGTTTGCCTGTACTTCTGAAAAGTAGATGCCGAACAAGAGTGGGCCCAGGACTGAGCCCTGTGGCACACCACTTGTGACAGGCTTGGAGTCTGACATGGCGCCAGCAACTCTGACCCTGTAGGTTCTGTCACTTAGCCAGTTTGCAACCCATCTTGTGACGTATGGGTTTACGTTTAAGCTGGTGAGTTTTTCAATGATACCCGAGTGGGGTATTGTGTCAAAAGCCTTTGCCAGGTCAATGTAGGCTGTGTGGACTGCCTTGCCCTCGTCAATGACCTTGGTGACTGTTTCGAAAAAGTTAACCAAGTTTAAAAGGCATGATCTGCCCTTGACAAAGCCAAACTGGGTTGGATCCAACGTCTGCAAGTCCCCTATGTCTTTATTTATGAGTTCCATTATGATCCTCTCCATAGCTTTGCAGACCAGGCTTGTCAAGCTGATGGGACGGTAGTTTCCGGGGTCGGTGGAGGCACCACCTTTGTGAAGTGGGACCACCGTTACCGTACACCACTCCTTGGGTACGTATCCTGAGGTGAGACTAGGATTAAACAGTTGCCCTAACTGCGGGTTTAATTCCTCATTGAGTTCGTGGAGCACACAACCAGGGACACCATCTGGTCCCATGGATGCTGTGTTTTTCGCCTTGGAGAGAGCAGTTCTCACCTGAGCATTTGAGATGTTTGGGGGACTACAGTCCTCTGGTATAGATATCTCTCCTTTTGGGGGAGAATTTGCACTGAACCTGTCAGCCAGTATGTTGGCAATGTCTGTAGGTTCCGTGATTTTTACATCATTTTGCACTAATTCTGAGCATATCTGGGAGTTTCCTCCCAGGTTTCTAACATAGCTAAAAAGGCCTTATGATTGTCTTTTGAGTCCTTAGCGATTTTTCTCTCAAAATTTGCCTTGGATGCTTTTATGAGAGTTCTCAGTTTTTTACTTATAATGATCAAGGGTGTCTTCCCTTTTACGGATTTTGCTCTATCTTGTAGTAGCTTTTTCCTTTTGTTGTAAAGCTTGTTTATGGCTGGGGTCCACCAGACTGGACGCTTGCCTTTGGTACAAAGAGTCTTTGTTTTGTTTGGGATTGCCTGATCCATGCAGTCCTGGAGGTGCTGGTAGAAGGCATTTGTAAGTGATTCAGCGGTTTGAGTAATGGTTTCCGCTGGCTCGGGGGCCTTGAAAGAGACCACACCAGTCTTTAGGAGTGTGAAGTCAGCTTTTGAGAAGTTCTTCACTGTGGTCTTTTTTATCTGGGGTGGGGGCGGGATGTGGACTTCCAGTGAGATTAGTTTATGATCTGATCTCACCAATGATGGGTATATACCTCTGGTGTTGAACATTGTGACCCCATGTTTGTGATGATGAGATCCAGTATGTTTTCTCCTCTTGTGGGGATGGTGACCAGTTGTTCCATGGCATTTGAGTTTATGAACTCTAGGAACCTTTGGGCTAGAGTGTTGGGGCTTGAGTAGTGATCCCAGTCTATATTTGGATAGTTGAAATCACCCAGTATGATGGTGTTTGGAGATATATTTATCCCCTCCAGTGTTTTCAGGAAAGCTGTGTGAGGCTCCCGAGTTTGAGAGGGTGGCCTGTAACAGGCTACAAACTACAGAGCAGTCTTGCCTACGGTTAATTGCACCTGGATCGTTTCCGATGAATCGTACGTTGCCACCAACCTTGAGGTGAGGGTGTCCTTGATGAATATGGACACCCCCCCCCCTTTCTTGGTGTTGTCCGGATTTTGGGGCCGGAACGCATGATATGAGGTAAAACCTGATAGTGCCGGGGTGCTCTCAGGAGCCTTGAACCAGGTTTCAGTCACAGCACTGACATCGATGTTCTCCATACTGAGAAGGGCTTCGAGTGCGTGCATCTTGAGGTTGAGACTTCTGGCATTGAGCAGCATTAGCCTTAGTTTTTTTCCTTTTTTGTGTTCTAGGGTGGTAGGTTTAGAATTTGAGCCCTGCCTAAAAAAGGCACAATGGGGGTGGCAAGAGCCTTTGCCAAAATCCGGAAGCCCAGGGGTGACGGGTGCAAGCCGTCCCTTGCGAAGCAGCGTGGCTTGTCCAGCATGTCATCCCAGGCAGACAGACATTGGATCCCCTTTGAATGACACCATAGTTTAAGCCAATTATTAAAGCTGATCATCTTGTCTTCATATTGTGGCATCATTCTTGGTGAAGGTAGGATACTGCTCAAGGTCAGGGTCATACCTGCCTGGGCTACATTAATCAGAGAGCTCCTCTATGTCTCTTTTCATGTAGTCCAGGGAGGTACGTTTCAGGTCATTCACACCAGCATGGACAATGGGTGGAAGATAACGGGCTCCACTGCCACAAAGGCTTGCAACCCAGAGACTCCCCTAGCTGAGGTGATAGCCAGTAAAACGGCAGTCTTCCAGATCAACAATTTTAAATCAGCTGAAGCAGCTGGTTCGAAGGGGAGTAAGGTCAATTTTTCTAGAACAAAGTTGATGTCCCAAGGGGGGCAGTTTGCCTCCTGGGAGGTCTGATGTGCAGCACTTCCCCAAGGAACTGTTTCATTAGGTGGTGGGAAAAGATAGGAAGTAGTATAGAGATGTGGGCTGAAATAGCAGAAGAGTGAAACTTAATGGATGAGAAGCATAGGCCTTTGTCCACCAAGACAGCCAGGTACTCCAAAATGGCTGAAATGTTGGCTGACACTGGGTTGAGGCCTTGCTACTGACACCAAATAGAGAACCTTTTCCATTTGGCAGAGTATGTTTTCCTAGTACTGGATCTTCTAGACTCTGAGGATATTAAGCGCCTGACTACTTAGGGACCGTTCAGGGTAGAATTTTGAAGAATTATCCAGGCAGAAAGTTTCAGAGTCTGCAGGTTGGGGTGCTCAAACTTTCCCTTTGCCTAAGTCAGCAGATCCACTCTCTGGGGTAACTGCCAAGATTTTTCTTTGGTCAAACTCAGTAGCAGGGGGTACCAGTGCTGCTTAGGCCAGTCTGGAGCTATCAGGATGACCCTTGGTCATCCTTCCCTGATTTTAAGGAGGACCTTTGGAAGGACAGGCAGTGGAGGAAATGCATAAAAAAAACAGGTGGCTCCAGAGGAAGGAGAAGCCATCTGTTCTCCAGGCCGTGTGGAGTTGCTCTTGGAACAGAATCTTTTTAACTGAGCATTTTTGTCTGCGACAAAGAGGTCTATTTGAGGGGATCCCATTTTTGGACTATGCTGAGAAATGTTTCCAGATGGAGCTGCCATTCATGGGGATCCATTAAGTGTAAGTGTCTGCTGAGGTGGTCTGCTCAAGTGTTCTGAACCCCAGGAAGATTCTGAGCCATTAGGTGTAACCCCATACCATTTGTGGTCTTCCAGATCTGCAATGCCAGCCAGCAAAGAGGGTAATAGTGGGAGCCCCACTATGCACCACATGACTGTTGTGTTGTCTGTTTTCATAAGTAGCACCCTTCTGTACTACCATAAATTCTTTCCACTTTATGCGCTTGTGTCTTAACTGCTCTTCCCATTTGTCCTGGTGTTGAAAATGGGCTCCCCAGGCTGTGTCTGATGCATCTGTGGTTAAGGTTTGGACCTGAGGGATGAACCTAAAGGGGAGACACCCTGGTTCTGTGCACATACTCGTGCCCACCATTCCAATTCCTCCCGGAGTCTGTGAATTAGGTGGACTTCTGTCTCCAGGGACTGAGTGCTGGCACCACAGATTCCTGAGATACCACTGAAGCTTCCTCAGGTGTAGCCTGGACAGACATCATTAGTATATAGGATGCCATGTAACCCAGTGCTCTGAGGAATTCCTTGTCTGAGAGACATTTCATCTGCATAATGTCCTCAAAGTACTGGGTTAAGAAGAAAGCCTTGTCTGATGGGAGGCAGGCCTTCTGGAGGGAGGAATCCAGCAAAGCCCTCAGGAAAACTATCCTGGTGGAAGCATTTGTGTTCAATTTGCTGAGGTTTTTGGGGAAGACAGTAGGGTTTGGGTGAAGGCCAGATCCTTGAGCAGCCTAGACTGACTTGTAGCCTAAATGTGGCAGTCATCCAGATAAGGGTAAATTTGGATGCCTCTTGTTCTGCAGAAGGAGATCATGGGTGCCAGACATTTGGTGAACATCCTGGGAGAAGTAGACAAGCCAAAGGTAAGTGCAGAGAATTAAAGTGACTGGTACCTGTTCTGAAGTGAAAAAAACATTTGCAGGATTCTTCTATAGGGATGTGCATATAGGTATCTTTCAGATCCAAGGTGACCATTAAAGCCTGAAGTGTGATCATGGGAAGAAGCTTTTGAAAAGAATTTTGGGACTAGGAGGGACTGACTGAGGATGGACAGATCCCAGACAGGTGCTAAGAGCCTTTTTTCCTGGGGACCAGGAATAGCCTGAATGGCCGCTGCCCTTTGTTTTTTTTTTTTTTTTTTGTTTTTTTGGTACATCGGAGTAGACTGAAAATCTTAATGGTTCTTTGAAAGTAAGCTTGTAGCCATTTAAGATCATTTCCCAAACCCATATGTCGGAGATGATGGGAACCCAGTTTTCTTTGAACAGGGAAAGACTTCTTCCTATCTTGTCAGGGGTTGGGAGTGGGGGGTGGGGGGGGATGAGTCATTCCTGATCTCTGCTAGGACCCTGTGGTGTGTCTAAGGACCACTGTCTTGCCCTCTGGGATTGCTGTTGCTGCCTGTGAGGCCTTTCCCTTCAGGTTTTCCTCTGACTGGGTTTTGATTGGGAGGGAAAGGTCCAATGTTTAGTCAGAACATTTACACTGAATCCAGGTGGCTGGACTTGGAGGATTTCTTTGACAGTTTGCAATTTTGCTTTATCCTCCATCTTTAATACAGCCTCAGACTTTGGTCCAAAAAGGGGGTCATTATCCAGTGATGCATCTATCAGTTTAGATTTGACATGCTTTAGTAATGTCTGTTCCTAAGCCAAGCATGCCTTCTGATGACCAAGCCAGAGACAGCAGCTCGGGAACATGCATCTAGGACATCATATCCACAGTGCAAGAAGTGCCTAGCTACCTGGGAACTGGAGTAGCAGAGATCCAACAACTCCTTAGAGATGTTCTTGTCCTCCACAGAGAAAATCTTTGGCTTCGTTTTTTCCAAAATACTCTGCCGATATTTTATATATGGAATTGACAAATGAGGGTCCTCAAGGCAAGGGTAGATGAAGTATAAACCTTTTTCTCAAATCTGTCAAGAACCCTGTTTTCTTTATCTGTAATTAAAGGGTTTTTAGAAGTACTAGCCCCAAGTCCTTTGGGTCCCGGGGTGACAATCTCTGGGTCATCAGAGGGGTTCTTTAAAAGGAATTTATGTGAGTCCAGTACCCTGTAAAACCTGTCTGGATTATAAGGCGCTGGGGGAAGAGAGGCTGGATTGAGAGATGATTCCATAAAGACATCTTCCACCACTTCCAAAAATGCAGGGATAGCCAAGGGTTTGTGTTGAGGGTGATCAAGGAACTCCCTGACCCTCTTTTGCTTAGGGATACTTCTGTGCCTGCCACTGGAAAAACTCTCATGGCATGCAGTTTCTCCCAAAAGTAATGTCCTCAGAAGTGAAGCAGAAGGCAACACCTCTTCTGAATCAGAATCCTCAAAAGGAGGTAAAGGATTCATCTTCTAGAGTCGTCCTGCTCACAGTCTTCATCTGAATCAGGGGGTTCTGAAAAAGTCTCAGGTATAGGGTCCTTCTTCCTTTTTCCTGCTGAAGATGGGGGGGGGGCTTGCACCTCTGACCAAAGAAATAAGGTCCTAGGCCAACCTATCTAAATCCTGCTGATAACCTGTGAGGCAGGAGCCAGTAGGCCTAGGCACAGTACCCGAGGTCAAGCTCTTTTTAGGCATAGCTTTTGCCTTTGGCCTGTGCATGTCCACTTTGATGCCAGTTTCCTTGAAATAAATACCCGATGTTGCTGGGTTCTGCAAGATGTGACACAGGCTCAAATGGAGATGACAAACAGTTGTGTAAAGGATTAATCTGCCAAACAGTGCATGCATGTAACACAGAAGCTGGAACTAAACATTTAACAAAAAAGCTGTTATACATAAAAAGTGGGAATAATAATCCCTCAAGAGTACGATTCTTTCTATCATGCCTTTAGACGTCAATGGTCTCACAGATAAATACCAAAAAGAAAGAGTAGTGAACTACATTAAAAATGTACAGTGTAAATAACTGCTACAGGAGACACATTTGGAAAGAACTGAACATGTGAATTTGATAAAGGTGTTTAGGATGGTTGTTCAGTAGAATACCTGGGGAAAATGGAGAGGAGTACTTCTATTACTACTGGAGCTCCTTCTGTAATCAATATAAGAGGATTAAAAAAAGAATAATGGCAGTACTAAGGGGCCTCTGGCATGTTCCAGTGAAGACTGCCATAATAGAGCTAAAGAACATTCTGGAAAAAATAGCTTTCAGCAAGGAACATTACTTGTAGGTAGGGGCTAGAATTTGATTTCCAACAGTGAAGATGTATCTGTGGTGGCTCAGAAAGGAAAATATAACAAAGAAGGGCAGATTGTTAAAGAAATTTATGAAAATATTTGGCATGGAAGATGTGAATTCAGTACCAGGTGTACAAAAATTGGGCTAGGGTAGACGAAATTTATATTTCACTAGAACATGTGCATTTAATTGAAGGTCTTGATACACACCCAATGACTATTTTAGATCATGCACCAATAATTAAAATAAAAACAGACAGTAATGAAAACAATGAGAAAGTGGTGCTTTCCCACCTATCTGTTGATAAGAAAGGAATTAAGCTTCTAAGCTTCTGGTGTCATTCTAAGGGGATCCAGGGTCTGTCTGCCTGGGATGACATGATAGACAAGCCTCACTGTTTTGCCAGAGATGGGATGCACCTGTCACCCTTCGGTTTTCGAATACTGGCCAAGGCTCTTGCCGTCCCATTAGTGCCTTTTTAGGGAAGGCTCAAAGGACAAACCAACCACCGTAACCAGCACAGGTAACCAAAAACTAAGGGTAATGCTATTCAATGCCAGAAGTCTCAACCTCAAAATGCACACACTCGAGGCTCTCCTCAGCATGGAGAAAATCGATGTTTGTGCAGTGATGGAAACCTGGCTCAAGGCTCAAGAGAGCACCCCAGCACTGCCAGGTTACAATTCATATCATACCTTCCCGCCTCAGCGGATCGTAGTACAAAGGGCGGATGTGTATCCATATTCATCAAGGATACCCATATCTCCAGGTTAGTAGCGCAGCCTGATGCCCCAGAGATCATCCATGCACAACTATCAGCAGGCAAAACCACATTTCAAGTCGTAGCCGGTTATAGATCGCCTACCATGTCCCAAGATGCTCACTCTGCATTCCTTGAGACATTGGAAAATATAAAGGTCCTACCCAACCACCATAATCTTGGGTGATTTCAACTACCCTGGTATAGACTGGGCGAACTCCTATGCTCAGCGATTCATAGAATTTATAAATTCAAATGCCCGTGAACAACTAGTATGTTCCCCCACTAGAGGGGACAACATATTGGATTTAATCATCACAAATATGGGCACCCACTGTACCACACCCGTTATTCACCCCCTCCTTGGTCAGATCCGACCACAAACTGATAACCCTGGACCATCCTCACTCCTCCACCTCCCTCAATCAAAGAAACCATAGTCAAAAACCTTTTCAAAGCAGACTTCAAACTACTTGTATCCAAAGTGGAAAGCTTCACTATTCCCTTGCAGAAGGATAATGATATCCAGGATGCGGAATCCTACACCAAGGCACTCTATATGCATCTTCAGGATTGCACGGACCGTGCTATCCCAAATAAAACCTAGACTCCTTCCTCAAGCAAGAAGAAACCAGTCTGGTGGCCCCTAAGCAAACTTTACAATAAAAGAGGAGACTTATACAAAAAAAGGCCAAATCTCAAGTAGAAAAATCATCCCTGATCAGTATTAGTAAGAAATTGAGGGCCCTCATCAAGTCAACTAAAGCTAATTTTGAAATGAAAGTTGCCAGGGATGCCAAGGATAACCATAAGGCCTTCTATGGCTATGTCAAAAACCTAAATGGCAACGCTCAGGTCTGTTCTGAGCTAGTACAAAATGGAACAAAATACACTGACCCTTCTCACATTGCCAACATCTTGGCTGACAGGTTCAGTGCAAACCCCCCACCCACCCCCCCCACCACCACCACCTACAGGGCCTATTACCATTCTAGGGGATTGTGTAAGTTCAATTATTACTGATACGTTGGTTAACAAGGCTCTATCTAAAGCTAAAAACACTGCCTCCATGGGACCAGATGGTGTCCCAGGCTGTGTCATACACGAGCTCCAAAAGGAATTAACCCTGCATCTTAATACGCTGTTCAGTCTCAGCCTCTCCACAGGATATGTGCCCATAGAATGGCGCACGGCAATGGTGGTCCCGCTACACAAGGGTGGGGCCACAACTGACCCTGGGAACTACCGACCAATAAGCCTGACCAGTCTGATCTGTAAGGCTATGGAGCGAATCATTATGGAACTCATAAATGGAGAGATTGGGAACATCAAGTCGCTGGACCCCACACAGTTCGGCTTCGTCAAGGGCAGATCATGCCTCCTGAACTTGGTGGATTTCTTTGAGACAGTTACTCAGGCTATAGATAAGGGAAAGGAGGTACACACGGCTTATCTTGACCTTGATAAAGCATTTGACACCATTCCCCATTCAGGTATTATTGATAAGCTCACCAGCCTGGGCATAAACCCTTATGTCACAAGATGGATCACAAATTGGCTCTCAGACAGATCCCATAAAGTAAGAGTAGAGGGATCTATGTCTGAATCCAGACCAGTAACGAGTGGTGTGCCTCAGGGCTCTGTCCTGGGGCCCCTCCTGTTTGGCATATACTTCTCAGTACAGGCAAGCATGGAAGGGTTGTGGCTAAGTTTGTGGATGACTGCAAACTGGGTGCTATAATAGAGTCTCCGGCCGATATGGAGATCCTCCAGAAGGGCCTAAATGAGACTGATGCATGGCGTCAAAGCCATGATCTCAAGCTAAATGCAAAAAAATGCATAATAATCCCCTTTGGAAAAAACAGAGTACCCGCAAACTACAACATAGAAGGTAATCCCCTGAAATCTGAAGAAGAAATAAGGGATCTAGGGACCCAAGTAGATAGTCAGCTTTCCTTTGATAACCATGTTGCCAAAGTGGTTAGAAAATCCTTCTATATGACCCATCTGATCACGAAAGGGTTCAGATCAAGATCTAAGGATGTAATGGTGCCCCTCTACTCTTCCCTCATCAGGCCCATTATTGAGTACAATGCACCAACTGGAATGTACCTGGCTAGACATCTCCAGCAGCTGGAGAGACCACAAAGGTACCCAACCATGAGGATCACTGGCCTCAAACAGTTGCCCTATGCAGCACGATTGAAAAAGCTAAGACTGTTCTCTGTTGCATACCGCTTTCTCAGAGGCGATCTCTGTCTAACGTATAGAAACATGTCCAACCCAGAATTGTTGAACATGCTCCATCTTAGCAAAACCAAATCTACTCAAGCTACACGCTCTAGGGATATAAACCTCAACACAACAATTAATAGAACATGCTGGAGGGATAGATTCCCTTCGCAGAGACTTCCCTTACTATGGAACAGGGTCCCGATCTACATAAGACAGAGCCCCTCACTATCACTCTTCAGGAGGAACCTTGATGAGTGGATGGGTAACAGAAAGTTCACATGGGGACCACACCAACAGCACTACTAGATAGGGGCCAAGGGTACTAGCTGCTAGTACAAGGGTCTAGGGAATTACTAAAGGGGCGGTGAATACCAACCCAACGTGGCTGGGCTAATATTTGCCTTCGGGCAGATAGCCCAGTACCAACCTATGAACCTATTTAAGGAATGGATAGTGGAAATTATTCAGGAGCTATTAGAGAAGATAGAAATTTCTCTTGAAAATATAGCTTGGGAGTACAAATTAAAGTGGAATTAAAAATAAGGTGGAAATATGGTTAAGAAATAAGAATTATTTAGAGGGACTGACGAACATTAAAGTATTGCAAAATAGGAGGAATCTCAGAGAACAGGAGCAGCAGCAGTATTCTAAACCGAAAATAGAGGATTACTTCGATAATATGCATAAGTTTACAAAGACTGCTGTTAAGCAACTGTTTCTGATAACTCTAGAGCACAAAAACGTTTAGCACAACTTCTCAGGCAAGACAAAGTAGAAAGGGCCATCACCAAGCTTAGGGAGCGTATAACATGATGATAAATGATCCTGTAGAAGTATTAGAAATATTTCTCAAATTGTATGAAAGTCTGTATTAAGCAGAGACATATGGGAATCAAAAAAGGTACAAATGGAAATGTTTATGGAAGAATGAAATATGCCAAGGTTAGAGGTAGCTGAGGCTCAATTACCAACAGTTAGGATAGGAAGAGAGGAGATAAAAATGGTGATGTATAACCAATCTACAGGAAAGCCCCCAGGAATAGATGGTATTCCTGTGGAAGTTTGGAAGCATGAAACCTCCCTTCATTACTGCAAATCAAACTCTGCAATTGTGCATTTAAACATCCATCACATGACAACGTAGCAATAAAATGTAACAATTCATCAGCTACAATGTTTCAAGTAGTTCAACAGTTAAAACATTAAATGTAATTTAAGACATCGCAAACAGCTAACATGAGACATTAAAACTGAATATATGACCTTAAAAACTCATTTAATAAAGAAACGTATATAAAAACATACACACAGAATACCTTTCTAGCTTGTTTAAACTTTAAAATTGTCTTGAGGCTGATTTATTCTGCTGCTGACTTCATTTACACTGAGTTCCTGGTCTCTTTGTAGGAGTGAAGTTTGGAAGCTAGCAGGAAAAAAACTGAAAGATCTGGCAAGTTTTAACAGTATTTTAAGAGAAGTACCGACATCCTGGAAGACAGCACTAGTAGCTGTAATACCTAAAGAGGGTAAAGATCTATCAGATCCAGCTTCATACAGGCAAAATTAAATGTTAAATCATTACTATTAAAGTGTTTTTGTCTATATTGGCTAAAAGAATGGCAAACGAGTTGCCAAAATTGAGGGATATGGATCATTATGGTTTTATGGAGGGGAAACAAACATTTGACAACATAAACAGTGATGATCCAAAAGGAAGCAGAATGTTAGAAAATACCACTGTTGCTGGTGTGTCTTGATGCAGAGAAAGCATTTGATAGAGTAAGCTGGGATTCTATGAATACAGCAATGAAAGCACTGCATTCTATGATAAAATGATAAAGTTGATTAGGAGGATATATGAGTGATCGGATTCTAAAATTAAAGTGGGGTGGGGTCCTCTCTTACAATCTCTGCTTGAGCAGAGGAACCAGGCAGGGGTGTCCCCTCTTCCCTTTATTTGCATATTATTTAGAACCACTGGCAAACAAAATAAGGGACTCAAATTCAAGGATATAATTGGCATGGTATTCAAGAAAAGCTGTCATTATTTGCATATTACGTTAGTTTATAGCTGACAAAATCAGAAAGGGATATTACAGTGCTGTGGAATATATTGAGAAAGTTTCAAACTTTTTCGGGATACAAAATGAATGAAGCTAAAACAAAAGCAACAGTGAAATTATGTACCCACATACAAATTGGTTCAGCAAAATCCATATTTATGGGGACATGATATAATGAAGTAGTTAAGAGTATAGATTAAAAATGATGCTGGTGTGGCAGCCAAGGATATGTGGAAAGAGACTAAACAAAAGATAGTACAAAAGCAGAGAAAATGGAAGCTCTGTTATATGGATATCAACAGTAAGATACAAGCAGTTAAAATATTTTTAGTCTCTTTATTCTTGTACAGAGGTCAGGCACATTTTTTTTTATCAAAAAGAGGACAAGTTGTGGTTAGCAATTAATAAAGAGCTGAAGGACTTTTATCTGAGAGGGGAAGATGGCAAGAGTCAAGTGGGATAAACTTATTATTCCAACAGAACAGGGCAGATTGGGACTACCAGAGTTGAAGGGGTATTTCAGAGCAACACAGTTAAGGTTAAAATACATAGCATAACCAGAAGACTATAATTAAAAGTGGAAAGAGATGATGATGAAATGGAGGAAGTTCAAGAAATGAGGAGATACTGGGATTTTGGATGCAGACCTTTAAGGAGAACAATAATCATACAGAATATATTCATAAAGTAAAGTATTCCAAGAACTAAAGCAACACTGAATGGTGAAAGGAGATTCTGCTGATGGGGATGACTGCAATTAGTGATACAGACAACATGCAAACCTAGTCTTTGCTTCATCTCCAGTGCACACCTGATTCTTCTTGTCAATTCCTGTGCTTTTTTCCTCTCTCAAGCATTTTCTGTTGAAACACTGGGGAAGGTTTCACTGGCAGTGCTCTCTTTGGTCTTTATTACTAGAAGAACAAGTAGCAGAATCTCCTTCAGCTTCACAGCTGACTTTGTTGGACAAACTTTTGTATTTCTTCCTTAGCATGTACTTTATCAAAAATTGTTTTTGCTCTTCCAGGGAAAAATATTTTAAAGACAGCTGGAAACAACAGTCTGAATCTCACAGCTGCTTCTCAACATTCACTATATAACAGAATAAATTTGTTCCTCTTCTGCCTGGTGTAGAATGAGTAGTCATTCTCCACAAACACTCATTTGTACAGTACATTTTCTCAACATCCATATAACCTAAAGAACAAACCCACAAAATTATGTACAGCTTCAAAAAATGATTTTTAACCCTCCAGATAAGAAACTGTATCAAATCGAAAACTGTCCCCACAGCCATTACCTAACTAAAATTAAAGGTTACCCATGCTAAAGTGCGTGTTATAGCCTGTGTTCCCACTTATCCTTACTGGTGTCTTATTTCCCGCCCGGATGTGAAAAACTTCCTGTATGCTTTCTGAAAGCATTAACTTTCAGCCGTAAGAAAAACTACACTGGCTAAATTTCAAAACTAAATTATACACTGTTCTATTAAATGCCTTAAAACTGCTAAGGAAACTGCTATCTTTTATTCACTTGCAGACAGCTTGTCTCCATGGAAATATAATCAGCAGTAAATCAAAAAAAGCTAACAACTCTGCAGATGCATGATGGACTCTTGTCAGTTTCACACAGAACAGAATATACAACTGCCTTCAACTGTAGACTTATTAACTCCCACTAAACATTTTAATGGGGGGAAAAGCTAATACTGCATATGCAAAACACTTAGCAACTCACATGACTTTCATCCTTTCTGTCTTTTCTCAACTCTACGTGCTTACAAAAATACATGTTTATAAATTAAGCCAAGGGCATTAATTCAGACATTTACTTCTGCAAAATAAGAGGAACATCTAAACTCTACATCAAATATAACTGGGGCACTTTTACACCCCACCCAGTAAAAAAAGATCACAGCAGATTAAACTTGCTTTTTTCCAGCCTTTCTTCACTTGTTATATGGTAAAGCCTGTGTGTCTTTTTAGTATTTAATCTTGATCACATACAACCACTGAAAAGACCCCCCCCCCATCACCATATATTAAATACCCTAATTACACACTACACAACAGCTGAACTATATAAAATGCAATTTATGAATTTTTATATACAAATACTACTAAAGTGTTTTATTTGCAGCTACTGTCTTTTCCTTTTTGTGCCCTTTTAAACATTAATGACAAAGTTATATGCTTTACAGTCCATACACAAGTTTAACAAAGTCAACGAACGTCCAAGCTTTCCCAACCACTTTTTCTTGCAAAGCCATATTTCACAAATGTGACTGATGCTTTATCATCTTGAATTAGTTTAAGTGTTGCTGGTCTTCTTCCTGTTCATCTCCATCTCCCAACACCAGACTCCAAAAGGCGTTTTTATAGGCTATGTAAATGTTTAGATGACTTCATGTAAATAAGTCTGATGAAGCAGTTACTGTGAAAGCACTCACATTCGTTATTAAATACTGTGCACTGCTCTGATTTGGTCTTGAGTTGCGCTGATCTACCTGTGGATGTTTTCATTCTTGTCTTGGTAGTTGCTGAACTTTGTCACTTTCTGGTTTGTCTAGAGCAACTTTGCCCGACGATTTGTGACCTTTTGACTATTTGCCAATTCCAATTCTGTATCAGCTCAAAATAAAATAATTTCCTTAGTCATACCAATATGCTCACCTAGTATTTCTGATAGGGTAAAGCTTTAAGACAAATTTCTTAATACTAATGCTAAATCTGAAAAAGCTTTTGAAACAATAGACTGAGGCAAAAGAAGGTAGAGAGCATGACTGTGAGGATACAAAATCCAGTCAATAATAAGGTGGTAGCACAACCAAAAGAAGTAAAGGGAGAGTTAACAGTAGTACAAAAAGGCTACATCAGTGCCCACTGAGTGGCGCAGAGCTACAGTTATCCCAATCCACAAGGGGGGATCCACCTTGGATCCCGGAAACTACCGTCCCATCAGTCTGACAAGCCTTATCTGCAAGGCCATGGAGCGTATTATCATGGAACTTATAAACAAAGACATTGGTAACCTTCAAACACTGGACCCCACCCAGTTTGGGTTTGTGAAGGGCCGATCTTGTCTCCTGAACCTGATTGACTTCTTTGAATCAGTCTCCAGAGCCATGGACAAGGGTAAGGTGGTCCACACAGCCTATCTAGACCTTGCCAAGGCCTTTGACACCATCCCCCACTCTGGAATCATAGATAAACTTACTAAGTTGGGCATTAATCCCTATGTCACCCAATGGGTTGCTAAATGGCTTACTGATAGAACCCACACTGTAAAAGTAGCCGACTCCAAATCCAGCTCCAGACAAGTGACAAGTGGAGTACCTCAGGGTTCAGTCCTGGGGCGCTCTTGTTTAGCATCTACTTCTCTGAAGTACAGGTCAACACTAAGGGACTCTGGCTAACAAAGTTTGCAGATGACTGCAAACTGGGAGCCATTACTGAATCCCAAATGATGTGGATACTCTACAAAAGGGCCTTACAGAAACAGATGCTTGGTGCCAGAGCCATGGGCTCAAGCTCAATGCCAAGAAATGTATTGTTATCCCTTTGGGAAAAACATGTATCCATGAATTACCATATAGGTGGCAGTACACTAAACACAGAAAGTGTGATAAGAGACTTAGGGACACAGGTGGACAGTGGTCTCACCTTCGATAACCACATCGCCACAACAGTCAGGAAATCCTTCTATGTGGCACACCTCATCACAAAGGGCTTTTCATCCAGAAAAAAGGAGGTCATTGTCCCACTGTACTCATCCCTCATTAGACCCATTATAGAATACAACGCCCCATTTGGTATGTACCTCTCAAGACATCTGCAACAAATGGAAAGGCCTCAGAAATACCTCACTAAAAGAATCACAGGCCTAAAGCAGATGCCCTACGCTGACCGCCTTAAAAAACTCCAGCTATACTCTGTCGCATATCGTCTACTCAGAGGCGATCTCTGCTTAACATACAAGGCCATGTCAAACCCAGAGCTGTTGGACATGCTCCATTTAAAGAAATCCCAATCCCTCAGAGCTACACGCTCCAGGGATCTAAACCTTGTCAGCACAATAAACAAAACATGCTGGAGGGATAGGTTCCTGACCCAGAGACTCCCCAGACTCTGGAATAGATTGCCCATACATGTCAAGCAGAGTGCCTCTTTGGACCTCTTCAAGAGGAACCTTGACGATTGGATGGGAGAAAGGAAATTCACCCCAGGGATCACGTCAGTCGCCCTGCTAGACAGGGGTCCAGGAAAGTAAATAATGTGGGAAGAAATAGCCAGGGAATTGTTATGGCTAGGCTTGTATAGGCTCTAGGGCTGATAGCCTAGTACCAACCTATGAACTTATGAAAGCTAGGAAGTAAGAGATGGAACAAGATCTAACTTGGGTGGGTCTCCAACAGTTGACAGAACATGAAAAGGAAACCTTGTTGGTAAAGTTAGGAGAAAAAAATTGAAATGGCAATACGGAAAAAAAATATAGGAAAATCCCCAGGAAGTTATGGTACTCCCATAGACATCTGGAAGTTAGGAATTAATTAAATTATGGTAGTATCTATATAAGATACAGCAAGAAAGTCAAATACCATTATCCTGGGAAGAGGCACTAATAACCATCATTTCAAAAGGAGGGACATGACTCATTAGACCCCAGGTCTTAACATTAGACCACAACTATAAGACTTTGATGACAATTGTGGCCAACAGAACAGCATGCATTTTGCATAGTGATAAACATGGTCTAGTGTGGATTTATTCTTGGAAGGCAGACATTTGACATCAGTAAACACCAATGATGCAAATGGATGCTTTGAATAAAGAAGGAACGCTTTATTAATGGGACTGGGTCCAGATGTTAGTTGAGAATTTTTTTGCAAAGTACTAGAAGGCCTTATCATCCCAGACAAATGGATCGACTATCTGCAATATTTGTTAGAGAACAAAAGCAAAAATTAAATATACAGAGGAATTCTCAAGGGCCATCGGGTTAAGAATGTGAAGTAGGCAGAAATGCCCCTATCCCTTACTGCAATGTATTTAGAACCACTGGTGAAGGAAATTAGAAATTCACGCAAACAATGCTAGATGTTACATGCCCAGACCATTACTTGCACAATTTTCTAAATTTATACATTTTGGGAAGATTACAGGACATAAAATTAATGACAACAAGACAAAGGCCTTAGTCATAAATTATTCCATGTCCTTTTTCATGGTTTAGAAATTCTTACATGTATGGGGGCACAAGATAAGCTACTTGGGTATTTGGCTGATGAAGAAATAGAACTTGCAGCTAAAGAGATGTGGGGTAAAACAAAGACAGCAATTATTAGGGGAGGGTAAAATACACTATTTATGGATCAGCACAGTAAGATATAAGCTGTTAAAAAGTTTCTGGGGCACCTTGGTAATATATGTGGGACAGGCTTACTTTTACACTCCTAATTCCTTCCAAATGTAATAATTTGGGAGAGTTTAAGTTCTTTTGTGGAGTGAAAAGGAAGTGGGAGGAATTAGTACAGCTTCTGTTAAAGGTAGGATTGGGCATGCCAGACTTGGAGATGTATTACTGGGCAACCCAAGTTAGGATACCGTTTCTACTGCAAGATCTGAGCAATAAGGTACAGTGAAAAACCACGGCAGTGACCAATGGGCATACTGAGCAGCAAGTTAACATATGACAACCTGAGAAGCCAGTGTCTGACTCTTGTGTGAAGAGGTATACTAGGAATGCAGTGGACAAAATATTCAAGGACGCTTAAGATATCGAAACAAAGAATACTCCCTACAGTTCACTGACCACCACTGAGGTAGATGGAGACGAGGAGTGGATACTGCAACAATATGGAGAAGGTACAGTCAATTAAAATACTGTGAGCACACGAAGAGGGGAAGACAAATAAAACTATGGGAGGAAGTTAGGGGACATTTGAATTTTGAAGAGGAGGATAAATTGGGTTATTTAAAGATATTCAAAGAATGCAATGAGGGAAGAGAGGAAGACAGCACCTCCAGCACTTATGACTTTATAGAAGCAAGAAGTAATGTAATGTAATTAATGAGAGGTTAAGTAGATCATATAAGGCAATAATGGAGCTCAAAGAACATTACAGGATAAAACTGTAAAAGAAAATTGGAATGATGGGCTGGGCAAATCCTTTACTCAAAAAATGTGGAGTGAAATGCATCTTAAGCTTAGATATGTAACAAAGTCAAGAAAGTTTTGGATTTTTGCTTGGAAATGTCTACATAAATATTTTATACTCCTGCCAGGGTACAACACATTTCAGGAGTTTACAGGAATGTGCTGAATATATAATAATGGAAAAGGGAACATGGCAGCATATATTCTGAGATTGTTTGGAGTTGTCTCGATACATTAGCAATTTAGCCAGGTAGGTGAAAGATACTGGGGAGATCAACAGGTGCACTCTCCACCAGAGCATTAGTTGCTCAAATTTTGATTGCGGTTGTGATGCCCCACCACTGGCCCAGTAATCAAGGAGCCTCAATCCTCACTACTGGTAACAGTGGGGGATGTACACACTGGAAGGATGACAAGTTACACACACAGTATTTCCAGATGCAGCTCTCTGCATCAACTGCAATTTCCCTTAACAGCACACAGAGACCAGTCAGTCTGGGGCTGGTTTCACCCTCTTTCTCCAGATCCCGAATAAGACTGCCCACTGGCACAGCTATAGAGTTCAAAAATCAGCTAAGTGGCCAAGCCAAGACTTCCAGCACCCTCTCTGTCCAATCAATACTTTGTTACTGCCCAAGTAGCTGGCACACACACTGAGATTTGATTTATACACACACACACACACACACACACACGGGAAAGGCTGGCACAGGTTTACTAGCTATGCCTCCCTTTGCCCAGACTATAAGGTAGTTATTACTACCACTAGCCAACTCTATCAGCTACTTTAAAGCCCTTAACAAAGGGTGTCCAATCTTACTGTGTAATGTTACTATTAATCTAATGGTAGTTTGACCAAGAGCAAGGCTATTAGGAGTGGCCCACACAGTGTCACCAAATAAATATGCAAGTATTCCTAGAACTTAAATATGTCTCACAAATATCAGCCGCAAAAATAGGTTTAAATATATTTAATAATAAATAATAAAAGAAAGTACAGTTGTGTACACCTACCATAAATGTAGATGTTCGAGTGTCTTCACTGTTGCAGTCATGACTGTAGGGTTTTCCCTGCCGGCAGGCAGCTCTCGGTCGGCCAGAATTCCAAAGTCTGGGTCCGGCGTCGGCTGTTCAGCCATGCTCCCTGACGTCAGAGCGCCAGTATTACAAAGCTGACAGCCGACGCCATCTTCTCCAGTTTTTCTTGCCCCAGATTGTCAGGAGTCCCAAAATGAAAAAGGTCCCATAACCTTTGCAAATACACCTCAGAAGAATGGTGAAAAAAGGAAATACACAAAACTAAAAATAAGAGGGGACAGGAGGGGGGGAAACCCAGACTGCAACAGTGAAGACACTCGAACATCTACATTTATGGTAGGTGTACACAACTGTACTATGTTCATTGTGTTTCACTGTTGCAGTCATGACTGTAGGGTAGAATCCCAAAGCTGAAAGAAAGGGAGGAGGTCATAAAGAGAAAGGGGCGGCTAAAAGGCCCTGCAAGACTGCAGAGGCAAAGCCTGCCCTAGACTTAGAGTAAAGAGGTAGATTGTAGTGCTTAGAAAATGTATGCACTGAACTCCAAGTTGCAGCTTCCAAAATGTCCTTGGTAGGAACTCCCCTGAGGAAGGCCGCAGAAGTGGCAGCAGCTCTGGTGGAATGAGTCCGTATACTCCCTGGGACTTGCTTTCCATGGTGAGAACAACAAAATCTGATTCCATGAGCAATCCATTTAGAAATGGTCTGTTTTGAAATGGCTTTACCTTGGGAACTTGAAGCATAAGAAACAAATAATTGCTCTGATTTTCTGATGTCCTTGGTTCTGTTCAGGTAAAAACGTAGCTGTCTGTGCACATCCAAGGAATGCAAGATCATTTCCCCTTTATTTTGAGGAGTATGGAAAAAGGTTGGCAAGTGAATAGTTTGATATAAAGCCACTTTGGAAACCACCTTAGGCATGAAGGTAGGATTAGTCCTCAAAGATACCTTGTCTTGATGAAAAATAATATATAGTTCCACAGCCATAAGAGCTTGTAACTCTGAAACTCTCCTGGCAGAGGTTATGGCTAACAGGATGGCTGCCTTCCAAGATAAAAACTTGATGTCAGAGGAGGCAGCAGGCTCAAAAGGAGGCAAGGTTAGTTTTTCCAAAACATAGTTGAGATCCCAAGCAGGAATAGGAGGAGATCTAGGAGGTCTTAAGTTCTTAGCTCCTCTGAGAAACTGTCGCATGAGTTGGTGGGAAAAGATGGGAGGGTCTGTATTATAATGAGCAGAAATAGCAGAGGCATGTATCTTAATGGAAGAGAAAGAGAGACCCTTATGTAAGAGATCTGTCAAGTAAAGTAAAATTAAAGTAATGTTAGGAAGAACAGGATCAGAATCCTGAGCCTGCATCCAGGAACAAAATCTTTTCCATTTTCCTGCATAAGATTTTCTAGTGCTAGGATGTCTGGCTTCTAAAATGACATCCATAGCCTGCTTGGGCAGTAAAGAAGAAATCAAAGGCCCTGGATTAACCAGGCCGCCAGGCTGAGAGTTCTAACATGGGAGTGTAGAACCTGACCCTGATGTTGGGACAGAAGGTTCGGAGACTGAGGTAAAACCCAAGGGGGCTCCAGGCATAGTTTTTTTAGAGTTGGATACCAAAATTGCCGAGGCCAATTTGGAGCCAGCAAGATTATCATCTTGGGCTTGTCCTGTTTTATCTTCAATAAAACCCGTGGAAGAAGAGGAAGAGGTGGAAAGGCATATCCCAAGAGGTTCCTCCAACTGAATGACAGGGCGTCCACTTTCCAAGCTTCTCGGTTTTAAGACCTGGTGCAAAAAGTCTGTTGTTGATGACTGAGATGGGATGCAAAGAGGTCTATGTGAGGACATCCCCAGACTGCTGTAATCCTCTTGAATATTGTGGTGTCCAGCATCCACTCGTGTGGATCCGAAAGATTTCTGCTCAGACTGTCTGCCAGGAAGTTTTGTTTTCCTGGTAGAAAATGAGCTTGAAGATCCAGATTGCAAGCTAGAGCTGTGTTCCATAGATCCATGGCTAGTCTGCAAAGGGGGTAGGAATGAGATCCCCCTTGCTTGTTTATGTACCACATAACTGTGGTGTTGTCTGTCCGTATTAACAGTTGTCCTGGTTGTAGAAGATTCCTGAAGGCCAACAGAGCTTTCTGAATGGCTAACATTTCCTTTAGATTGATATGCAGGTGCTTCTGATCCTTTGTCCAAAGGCCCTGCAAACAATTGCCCTGAAAATGGGCTCCCCAAGCATAATCCGAGGCGTCCATGGTTAGAATCTGAGAGGCAGGAGGCAGACGGAAGGGCTTCCCTTTGTTTAGAGTACATGCCCTGGACCACCAAAGAAATTCCTTTTGAAGGCAAGGAAGGACGGAGATCAGTATGTCCAAACTGTGGCAATGCTGAGACCATACTTTTTTTAGGTACCACTGTATTTTCCTCATGTGTAGTCTTGCATATGGTACGAGAAGGATGCAGGAGGCCATGTAACCCAAAGCCTGCAGGAATTTCCTTGCAGATAGATGGGTTAAAGATGCCAAGGTTCTGAAAGTTGAAGCCAGCTGTAACTGTTTTTCGGATGTCAGAAATGCCATCTGGGTTGTAGTGTTTAGAAGTGCACCCAGAAAACTTATTTGTTAAGATGGTGTCAAATTTGACTTTTTTATGTTTACAGAGAATCCCAGGAACTTGAGGAGGTTCTGTACAAATTCTAGATGCTGGAGTAAGACATCCTTGCTGTCTGCCTGAATTAGACAATCGTCCAGATAAGGGTAAATTTGAATTCCCTTGAGTCTGCAGTAAGCTACTACTGGAGCCAGGCATTTGGTGAAGACCCTGGGCGCAGTAGATAATCCAAAGGGCAGCGCAGAGAATTGAAAGTGCCTTGAGCCAGCTTTGAACCTGAGGTATTTTCTGCTATCGTGCCTGATGGGAATGTGTAAATATGCCGGTTTAAATCCAAAGTTACCATCCATGCATTTTTGGACAGCATTGGAAGTAGCTGCTGTAGAGTAAGCATCTTGAATTTTGGAATCTCTAGAAAGGTGTTCAAGACCGACAGATCCAAAATGGGTCTCCATGAGTTTTGCTTCCTTGGGACTAGAAAAAGCCTTGAATAAAAACCTTTTCCCATCTCTGAAAGAGGAACCAGTTCTATGGCATTCATAGCCAAAAGAACTTCCACCTGGTTTAAGACCTCCGTCCATTGATGTTTTGGAAGGTCTGGCCATCCGCTTGGCCTTGGCAAGGTATGAAAATGGAATTTGTAACCTCTTAAAACCACATCCAAAACCCATTTGTATTGGGTTATTTGAGTCCAATTTTGATAAAAAAGAGAGAGTTTTCCTCCGAGAGGGGCTTCCAGGCAAGAAGTTCCTGTAGCCCAACAGAGGGAGTCATTGAGTTTGTTTCCTTTGAGATTGTGACCTGTCCTCTCCTCCCCTAGGGGTGGAAGCAGTCCACTGTCTTGGTCTATAAGCAGCTTGTGTTTGAGGCCTCCCTTTGGAACGTCTATATCTACGCCTCTGAGGCCTGTCAAAAGTGGGAAGGGACCAATTTTTTGAAGGCCAATTCCTGCTAAATCTAGGAGGCTGTACTTGTAAGAAATCTTTAACTGTTTGCATGGATTTCGCCTTATCCTCCATCTTTTTAATCACCTCTTCAGCTTTTGATCCAAACAAAACATTATGCTGAACAAGAGCATCCAATAATTTAGCCTTTACTTGTTCAGGTAAATTTTGTTCCTTTAGCCATGCATACCTTCTAATGACTGTGCCAGAGGCCGCAGCCCTACAAGAAGCCTCCAAGGCATCAAATCCACAGTGTAAACCATGCTTCCCAACCTGTTCAGTGGCATGCAATAAGTCATGTAATTCCTTATCATCTGCACAGGCAGAAATGGAAGTAAGCTTTTGTTTTAAGACAGACAATAGAAATTGCTGGTATTTAAACATATGAAACTGACAGTTTAAAGCCTTAATGGACAAAGTAGCAGAAGTGTACACCTTTTTGCCCCATCTTTCTAAGGATTGAGAATCCTTTTCAGTAGGAATGGGATTTTTGGCAGAAGCGGCCTTAACTCCCTTAGGACCCTGAGAAATGGTTTCAGGGTCAGCAGAAGGGTTCTTGTATAAAAACTGATGGGAATCAGGAACCCTGTAATATCTATCAGGCTTAACAGGAGCAGGAGGAAGAGAGTCAGGGGTTAAGTTAGCCTCCGAAAAGGCATCATCCACAATATCCAAAACAGGAGGAATAGCCAGGGGTCTATGTTGGGGAAGAAGAAGAAATTCCCTCAGTCTTTTCTTGGATTCCGAAAACTCCTGTCCTTCCCAGTGGAAATGTTCCCTCATTTCATGCAAAGTTTCCCCAAAAGAGAAATCCTCAGGGGGAGAAGCAGAAGGAATGGATTCTTCAGTATCAGAATCCTCATAAGGAGGGAAAGAATACTCCTGGTCAGAAGAAGAAACTGAGGAAACAGAAGCCTGATCAGAGGAATCATAAGAAACATCCTGACTTGGCCTTTTGTCTGGAGGGGGATGAGAACCCCTAATCATAGTAATTAAATCCTCTGCCATCTTGAGTAACTGTTTCTGTGACTTGGGAGCCGGTTCAGAAGAGGCCTGTGTTGAAGTCTTTGACTTTGAAGGAGTCTTTGCCTTTGCCTTTATTAGTAGCTGAGTAGGCCTGAAAACCCCTTCGGAAGCCGGTACCTGCACAGTGGCTCCGGACCCATCCGAAGGAGCATTGTCTGAAGGTCCTGCAACAGAAATATTTAAAGGCCTGGTTGGCTCCTCATGAGAGTCCGTTTCGGCCGTCTGTTCTGAAATGGCCGACGACAGGGGCTGCAAAAGTGCCTCACTGATGACGGCCGAACCTGAAGCTGGCTCCGCTTGTGCGCTATCATCAGATTTGGACCTCGGAGGCCTGTCTTTATCCTTGCGACGTTTATGAACTCCGGTAGCCGGGACCGTATCAGACGACATTTTGTAGTTAAAGCGCCTACCGAAGTAATGAAAAGCAAAATCGTACCTTCGCTTAATTGTACGTTGATTGAATCTAGCACAGAACTGACAACTAGCTATGTCGTGGTCAGGGCCCAAGCAAGGAATACAGTAAGAATGAAAATCCTTATGAGGTATTTGCTTCCCACATGAAATACAATTATTAACTTTTTCTGACATCGGAGTGGAGCAAGAAAAAGTTTCAACGGGGTACTTAGCTTTGAGTGGAGAAGAAAGTCTTCGGACCGAAGTATATCAGTAAAATTCGTCAGGAGTCAGCCGACCGGCACTTGCGAACTGCTATCACCGCACGGCAAGAAAGACTGGAGAAGATGGCGTCGGCTGTCAGCTTTGTACTACTGGCACTCTGACGTCAGGGAGCATGGCTGAACAGCCGACGCCGGACCCAGACTTTGGGATTCTGGCCGACCGAGGGCTGCCTGCCGGCAGAGAGAACCCTACAGTCATGATTGCAACAGTGAAACACGATGAACATCAAGAACTTAGTCAGTAAATAAACACAATTACATCAGAGTTCAAAATCACACGAAATATTGTAGGACATTTTCAAAGAAAATATCTAAGCTATACTTCATTATATTCCTGTCTGAATCTAAGAGAAATTACTGTACCCTAGTAATCAACAGGTGCACTCTCCACCAGAGCATTAGTTGCTCAAATTTTGATTGCAGGCAGATGTGTAAGAGAAATTACTGTACCCTAGTTAACTTACTTACAGAGCTACAAGCAGGCAGATGTGGTGAGTGGATGTTCTTTTCAGGTCAAAGACAAAATGCACTACCTCACTCAAAGTTCTTAAATTAATATCTCAAATGTTACTGCTGGATTAGCTTGTAGGATGACATCACTTCTTGTCATCTCACTTTAGTTCCCTAACTAAACCCCCATTGCTAGAAACTGCCAGCCTTTCATCTAATTGTGAAAAATACATAGCCCTTAGATCTTTGCAGCTGCTGGAAGACATAAAACAATAAAACACTTACAAAACAATACAGAAGTCTCCCTAGTTATAGACATCATGTTTCCTTGCTGCCCGGAAACATCTTTTATGGTGCAGTTACAAAATAATTTAATTTCAACTATTTTTCTGAAGTTTTGTAAGTTAACCTTCTATGTGCCAGTTTCCACTGCTAAAATATATACATTTACAAAGTTACAATAATTTACACACATTTCTCTTGTTTTCCAGTAGGGTACACTGTGGATACATCTTTAAGCTCAGAACTCTACAACATATCCCTTCAGCACACGTCTGTACAAACCATCTTATATGACACACTGTTCTAATACACTTGTAACACAAGCATATGAATCATGTTGATATTCACAAATGACATATGACCATTTACAAAATTCCAGACAGCTGTGCTGGCAGTATCTCCCTTGTGTTACACTTCTATATAAATCATGTTAATATTCACAAATGACATACAGTTTACAAAACTCCAGATAGCTGGGCTGGCAGTATTTCCCTTTGTCACAGTGGCAACAAAAGCTATTACTTCTTCTTTCGGCTTTTCCCAGTTAGGGGTCGCCACAGCGGATCAGCTGTCCGCTCATGACTGGCAGTGGAGTTTTACGGTGTTGAGTTGCCAGCCCAGCACCCAACCTTTCACAGAAGGCATACACATGCACGCACTCACGTCTAGGGCCAATTTAGAGTGTCCAATCCTGCCCAAAGCATGTCTTTGGGATGTGGGAGGAAACCAGAGCACCCAGAGGAAACCTACACGACCACAGGGAGGACATGCAGACTCTGCACAGAAGGCACCCCAGCAGAGGATCGAACCAGAGGGCCTCTTGCTGTGAGGCAGCAATGCTAACCACCGTGGACGTCCTCAACAAAAGTTATTAGTAAAAAACAGAAAAATACTCCAGAAATTGAGAAGGTTAAGACAATGATTAATGAGATACAGGATATGGAGATAAACTTAAGAACTGGTAAAAAATAGAAGTTAAGGCAGAAATGGAACACTCATGATAACAGTAGTCACGGAACAGCAAGGACTGTATATAATAAAATGAGGGATCATGGGGTTCAGACTAGGATATGTGAATATGCCTCTACCCCTCACAATCATTATGGAATCATAAAATGATGGTCTCTAAGTTGTGTACTCTTTTTGGCCTATTCTATATTTTAAAATCTTATAGTAATACCAGGGCTTGATATATTATTGAATGTACATTGAAATGTTAAACCTGAGAGTCAAAATTGATAAGTAACTCTGGAAATAGGGAGAATTTTTAGATAAGTGCAATGTTTGATGGAGCTGATACTTTGGATAATTCAATAAAACTTCCATTCATCTATATAAAAAAGTTCTAAGCTTATGCAGCAGATACAGGACAACTGCTCTGGTCAACTTCCAATGTACATCATCTTGCCTAGAATATCATCTAGGGATTAGCTTAGGCTGTAAATTGGTAGCCTAGAATGCATTTCACAAGGTTATCTTCCTTTTTCAGCCACAAATAACCACCAGACATAAGCTGCAGGCCTTATGTCCTGTACGGAAACAAGGAAAGACTAAACCCCCACATCATCTGTTAGAATAAAGTGGCCATTGAACCACACCAGATTTAAAGGGGCCCATATAAAACTGCTATACAGCTTTGCTCTCGTGTATGAAGAAGTAATGTGTATAAGATGCATACAATTTTGTGACATAGGATCATTCTCACCACCTCAGTTATTTGCTCCCTGGAAAATGAAGTTCCTGCCAACTCATTTGGGAATTTGCTATAGTGTCTTCAATCATGGTTACATTTACAGGCTGCATCTTGGTAATTATGAGGGGCTGGATTATTGTGAGTTTTATTTCTAGATACCCAAAATACAGTGTGCTCCACACAATGTTAAATTGTGGTGTAAAGTTCTGAGACACAATCACAAATGTGGACATACTGATTTGATAACCTAGCAATATGCCAAAGTCTTGTAGAGTCTATCAACTCTGCAGTACATAATACAAAGGTATCTTCAATAACAGGAATAAGTAATCAACAAAGAATGCTCCAGAGAAACCTACGCCTCTAGTTCTTCAAAAGGTATCACTAATCTGGTTCATTAAAGACTTGAAGTAGACTCCATGGTGAAAAAAATAAGATTACAGGGATCAAACAGAATCTTGAATGATACTGCAAAGCACTTCATTTCTCACATACAGGCTTAATTTAACTGTTGTAGAAGAATAGTAAACATTCTCTCGATGGCAAACCACAGCCTCCAAGATACTATATTCCCAAACTATCTTAAAAAGATATGGCATTCAATTTAATCAAATGCTTCCTTAGACACGAATGTTAAAGCCATCCAAAATCTGGTGGTGCACCCAAAGACCTCCATTACCTGGGTTATTCATGGTGAGATGGGCAAATCCAGCATGAGAGTATTGTCAAAGAGTATTTAAAGTTCCATCCCAGTTTTCCAAATGCCAATATAAAACACATTTGATAAATACTAGTGTATACCTTTCTAAACACACAAAATATTACCCAATTTATAAGACACATGCCAGGAAAGCCTGTTTTCTGGAAGGATAATCACCTTAAAGTACTATATCATATGCCTACCAAAGGAGAAGACCACTGCCATGGAGTAAAGTTCTTAAAATGCCCACCTTCCCCAAGCAAGATATCAAGTCATTAAGTTTACAGATATGAAATGCCATCTCCACTTTCAATCTGGACTTGGAAAGCAATGCTTACAGACCTGAGAAAGGGTCATCCGTCAGACTTCAAACCCCAGATACACATGGTACACATTTTGTCAAAGTGACTACCTGAACACCTGTTTGTTTACGTCATCAAATGTTAATTCCGTTGATAGTTCATTTAAGCAAATCTCTTCCCAGGGGGAAAAAACGTGTTGGCCATGATTGGGAATTTTCTCCTTTCCCCACTGTAGTGCAATCTCAATGTTGGTATATTTAGTTAGGAGGGGGTGTGGTGGGTTTTAAATAATGCATTTTTTGAGATGGTCATTGGGTTGGCAGACCCCCCGGGAAGAAATTTGCTTAAATGAATGTTCAACCAAATTAGCATTCGATGGGTAGTTGCTTCGACAAAATGATATAGACCCAACATACATCAATTGTCTATCTTCTCCAGAGTTTTCCCCAACTATAAATGGTTCAACAGTGGATCTGAAAGGCTCTCAAATTATATGAAAGGGTTAGAGAAGGTTTGTCTATGGATTGATGGATCAAAAAGGGTATACACTACATTAGGCTTGGACACTGTACCCTATGGTTAAATTGCAGTAGGCACACATGTTTATTAACGAAGATGCAGCCTGTACATATAGTCATCTCTACCTTCTTATTTATGATTTCTTGAAAATATAACTCTTCATTACTGTCCAGGCTAAACAGCACCATGTGTTTGGCAATATGCCATCACTAACTACATGATTGCAAGTAGTCCAGATCTGAATGCCAAGGCCTCCATGAACTACTGGCCCAAGATTGGAGATTGATGTGAATACCAAACTCATTCTGTATTCAATTACAACACTGAAAGTGATCATAGAGTTCAAAGATCATTGAAGTGAGACTGGATTATTGTAAAAAAAAATCCTTCAGGACTAATGAGTCCCCATGGCTTGTGTGGGGCTGAACCTGGAGAATCAAAGCTATCTTGCAATGTCAAATGATTGATACAGACAAGGGGGTAAGTTGGATTCTCACCACAAATTATAGCTGTATAACAGTGCCTTTTGTGTCTGGCAGAATGAATAAACAAAGTGGTATTTTCAGTCACCTCTAGCATCTACATCAACCAAGTTAATGTAAAGTATTACCCTCTCCCATTTTCTAGCAATCATAAATCTCAACTGTCCAGATTTTTGCCTCATATTTTTGATCTGTTCCCATAAAATCTGTGGCTTTCTCTCAAATCCACAAGGATTAAATTCACTAAATAATAATAGACATTCAAGTTAAAGACTTCATATCCTTCAGAAAATGCATGGTAACAAAATCTTTAATTCTAACAACTTTCTAAGTTTATAAGAGCAATATTTAAAAAAATTATGCTGGCCAGTGCAGGTATCCTAGGGCATCTAGAAGCACTAGACTTTCTATGTGGAGATAAAAAAAAACCCAAATCACTAGGTAGCCCTAGCATTCTCTGAATCATTTGTAATAACCTCCTTAAGATCTGAATATTGGATGCAAAAATGAGCAAATGTTACAAATCATGTAACAGAATCTCAAAATTGCTCCTGCTAACCACAGTTCTGGTGTAACAACAGTTGTAAGACCCAGAACTTACCAGTCAACACAAATCAAACTAGCAATCCCCTTTCCTGGCCTTTAGAATATGAAGCGAATTTGACACATTTAATGTCTAGAAAGCATGGAATGTTTTGTGTTGAACAAATGTGTTTCATGCAACAAAATCAGAGTTGGAAATGGATCTTAATGATGGATAAACTCATTCTTGATGGGACTGTCCAGCCCATTAATATATCTGCCAAAGAATGGCAAAACTACCACAAAACACTCCCTGGACAGAACTGAGCATGAAAAAAGTAGAAATATGACTCTGTCATTGTCCATGTTGGTGTGAACGACCTGAGACGTACCTCGGTGGACTACATGAAGAGAGACATGGAAGAGCTCTCCAATCTTGTAGCCCAGGCAGGTATGAACCTAGCCCTGAGTAGCATTCTGCCATCACCCAGAATGATGCCGCAGTACAAGGACAAAATGATTGACTTCAACAATTGGCTAAGCTACTGGTGTCATTCTAAAGGGATCCAGTATCTGTCTGCCTGCGATGACATGGTCGACAGACCACTATGCTTTGCCAGAGATGGCCTGCACCTGTCACCCTCGGGATTCCGGATACTGGCTAAGGTTCTTGTCGCCCCTATAGTGCCTTTTTTAGGCAAAGTTCAAATGACAAATTCACCACTGTAACAGGAAAAGGCAAGCAAAAACTGAGGGTGATGCTACTCAATGCTAGAAGTCTAAATCTCAAAATGCACTCACTCGAGGCACTCCTTAAAATGGAGAACATAGATATCTGTGCAGTGACCGAGACCTGGTTCAAGGCTCCAGAGAGAACCCCTTTACTACCAGACTATAACTCATATCACACTTTTAGGCCATGTAACCTGGACCGGAACACCAAAGGCGGAGGTGTGTCCATATTCATTGAGGATAACCACACCTCCAGGCTAGTTGCTCAGCATAATGCAGCCGAGGTTATCCAATTGCCACTAACGCTGGGCAAAACTGCAATCCAAATTGTAGCTTGCTACAGATCCCCCACCATGCCCCAGGATTCCCACTCCTCTTTTCTTGATGTACTGGAAAATATTAGGGTTCAACCAAACACCCTAATAATGGGCGATTTCAACTACCCCACCATTAACTGGGAAAACTACTCATGTACCAACTCCTTTGCTCAACGCTTTCTGGAATTCATAAACTCCAATGCCCTGGATCAACTTATCCACACCCCCCCACCAGGGGTAACAATATCCTAGATCTAGTCATTACCAACATGAGTGACCGGTGTTCCACACCTGAAGTCAATGCCTCATTGGTCTGATCCGACCATAAGATAATTACCCTAGATATCCACATCCTGCCCCCCCCCCCCCCCCCATTAAGGAAACCATGGTAAAAAAATTTCTCCAAAGCCAACTTTCATACTTAAGACAGAAGTGGGGAACTTCATGACACCCATGCAGATGGACAATACAGTTACGCCTACTGAGTCCTACACAACTGCACTTTATAAGCACTTACACGAGTGCATGAATCGTGCTATCCCAAACAGAACCAAGAAGCTATCCTCCAAAAAAAGGAAGCCAATCTGGTGGTCCCCTGCCATAAACAAACTGTACAACAGAAGGAAGAAACTGTTGCAAAAGAGAGTAAAATCCCATGAGTGGAGGAGCTCCCTGGTCATCCTCAGTAAGAAGCTGTGAACCCTGATAAAATCCTCCAAAGCTAGTTACGAAAACAAAATCGTCACTGATTCTAAAGACAACCACAAAGCATTCTATAGCTATGTCAAGAATCTCAATGGCAACACTCAGATCTGCTCTGAGTTACAGCACAATGGCACTAAATATACAGACCCAACTGATATTGCCAACATCCTTGCAGATAGGTTCAGTGCTAACTTTACCCCCCTCTCACCCCCTAAAGAGCCCATCTCTATACCTGAAGAATGTAAAGTTCCTGTAATCATGGCTGCACAGGTAAAAAAACACACTCTCCAAAGCCAAGAACACAGCATCCATGGGACCAGACAACATCACAGGCTGCGTTCTACACAAACTACAGAATGAACTGGCACCCCACCTACGTACCCTGTTCAATCATAGCCTCATCTCAGGCTTTATGCCTGTTGAATGGTGCACAGCGATGGTTATCCCACTCCACAAGGGGGGAGCCACCACAGACCCCAGGAACTACCACCCCATTAGCCTGACGAGCCTGGTCTGCAAGGCCATGGAATGCATCATCATGGAACTTATAAACAAAGGCATTGGTAATCTCCAAACTCTGGACCCCACCCAGTTCGGGTTTGTAAAAGGCAGATCATGTCACCTAAACCTGATAGACTTCTTTGAAGCAGTCACCAAAGCTGGAGATGAGGGCAAGGTGGTTCACACAGCCTATCTAGATCTTGCCAAGGCCTTCAATACCATCCCCCACTCTGGAATTATAGATAAACTCACTAAACTAGGTATAAATCACTATGTCACAAGATGGGTTGCCAACTGGCTCATTGACAGAACCCACACTGTGAAAGTAGCAAACTCCAAATCCGACTTTAGACCAGTGACAAGTGGAATAACACAGGGTTCAGTCCTGGGTCCTCTCCTGTTTGGTATCTACTTCTCTGAAGTACAGGCTAACACAGAAGGTCTTTAGCTAACAAAGTACGCAGATGACTGCAAACTAGGAGCCATAATCAAAACTCCTAACAATGTGGACATCCTATAAAAGGGCCTCACTGAGACAGATGCCTGGTATCAAAGCCATGGCCTCAAGCTCAATGCCAAAAAGTGCATTGTCATCCCCTTTGGTAAAAACTCTGTACCCATGAACTACAACCTAGGCGGTTGAATACTTAACACTGAAAGTGTGATAAGAGACCTTGGGACACAGGTGGACAGTAGTCTCTCCTTTGATAATCACATCGCCACAGTAGTCAGGAAATCCTTCGACGTGGCACACCTCATCACAAAAGGTTTCTCCTCCAGAAAAAAAGAGGTCATTGTTCCCCTCTACTCGTCACTCATTAGACCTATTATAGAGTACAATGCCCCTTTTGGTATGTACAACAACTGGAAAGGCCACAGAAATACCTCACAAAGAGGATTACCGGCCTCAAACAGGCCCTACGCAGACCATCTCAAAAAACTCCAGCTTTACTCCGTCGCATATCGCCTACTCAGCGATGATCTCTGCCTAACATACAAAGCTATGTCAAACCCAGAGCTGTTAGACATGCTCCACAATAAACAGAACATGCCGGAGGGATAGATTCCTGTCCCAGAGACTTCCCATACTCTGGAACAAACTACCTATCTATATCAAACAAAGCTCCTCATTAGCACTCTTCAAGAAAAATCTTGATGACTGGATGGGAAATAGAAAATTCACCCCAGGGATCACTTCTGTGGCTCTGCTCGACAGTGGCACAGGAAAATAATTTTCTTGGTTGACAAAAGCCAAGGTAGCTTTTTGGCTGGGCTTGTATAGGCCCGATAGCCTAGTACCTACCTATAAAACAAAAATTCACACTCTTCTTGCATATTCTACAGTAGAGACTTGACACAGACTGCTTCACTCCTGACTATTGCAAAAAGATAATACATGACCCATAAAATAAACATTTTAAACTACCTTACACACCAGGAACCAGACCAATATATGATGCCAGTAATAGATAAACATGTGAAGTAGCATTTAAAATCAATATCCGTACAAAAGATACTGAAATTCTTCCTTCTGGCTACAGTATAATTTTATGTGACAGACTACACAAAAAGGGGGAGGCATTACAATTTAATATCACTGTCTAACTTTCTCACTCCTCAAAACTAATACACAAACCTTCCAAAATGCAAAACTTCTTGGCTTATATTTAACATTGAGAAGAGAGATATGTACAGTTGCCCTATACATACCACCAAGTAATACTAGCTTACTACAAGAAATTATTTGCTGGATAACTACAAAAATTATCGAAACCATTATCTTAGGAGATGTCAACACTGACTGGTTATCTGTGATATCCAGCACTCCAACTACTAGTCTCAACATGTATACAGGTTCAAATAGTCATTCTACCTGACTCAACAATCAAAAATTCTATCCTTGAATGGATACTTTAGACGACTCCCGCAAGTATGCTAACTCTAAGGTACTATCG
Organism: Protopterus annectens; assembly: GCF_019279795.1. Lineage (NCBI taxonomy): Eukaryota > Metazoa > Chordata > Ceratodontiformes > Protopteridae > Protopterus > Protopterus annectens. The sequence continues at coordinate 508,948,975 of NC_056750.1, forward strand.
GATTCTGTGAGGGTTGATCAGCCTATATTCACCAATAGAGAAATCAACCATCAGCTAAAAAAACATCAATATAGAATCAACAAAAATCCTTGTTTCATCATGATGCACTCAATTTACTAAAATCCTTTAATTGGTGTCTCTCCTCAAAACCGCACCCCTAGACGAAGCTGTCAACAACATATTCATGAATACTTAAATACCCTTACCCCTAACAGAAATTAATTAAGCAATAACCCACGTCTGGGTGTGGGTAATGCTAGATTTATCCACGATTGGTGTGGTTTGGTCATGAGGGTGAAGCCCGAGTGGCCAAACAAAGACAACCGTGGGAAAATCTAGCATTACCCACATCCAGACGTGGGTTATTGCTATTATACAATGATATTATTTAAGGAAAAAAACATTTTTTTCTTAAGTAATGCCTTTGTATAATACCTGTGTGGTGCCCTTCCCCATTTTTCCACTATCCTGGGGCTTTTTCTGATGTACTGCGCATGCATATGCTTATGCAGTACATCAGAGCTGTGTTGAAGAAGCAACGGAGAAAGGAAGATCTCTGTTGCTTTTTTAAAAGCTGTCTCGCTATGTTAAATGAGTTCAACATAGCGAGATATCTTTAAAAAAAGCAACGGAGAAAGGAAAATCTCCGTTCCCTTTTTTAAAGCTATCTCACTATGTTAAACGAGTTTAACATAGCGAGATATCTTTAAAAAAAAGCAATGGAGAAAGGAAGATCTCCGTTGCTTTTTTTTTTTTTTTTTTTAAGATATCTCGCTATGTTAAACAACATAGCAAGATTACAGCAATGGAGATCTTCCGTTCTCCGTTGCTACCTAACAGAAGACTTATACTAATGGAAAAAGGCTGGGCGACCGGACCTTTTTCCATTAGTATAAGTCAGATTTACAACGGGCACACTGGTTGGGCTGGCCAATCAGCGTGCGCGGTTTGGAATACTAATCAGCAGTCATTGTATAATAAAAAATACTCAACATCCTTGGTTGACTTATTCAACTAGAATTCTCATGCAAAAATGTGAAAGCATGGAAACAATGGCATAAAGATAAAATCCCTCAAACCTTACAGCTATACAAACAGCTGCTTAACCTCACCAAAAAGCAAATTCTCCTAGACAAATATCATCATACAGACCCAAAAAGGGAATTACAAAAAATAAATACATATATTCTGGAGCTCAGTTAAGAAAATTCAACCTGGCTCTCATTCCACCCCAAAACCTTATCCGTACTTTTCCTCCTCAGAAATGGCTACCAAATTTAACACATTCTTCATAGACACTGTAGTTCTCTCTTACTTTCCAGTTCTCCCCAACCATTTAAACATCAAAACTCTACTAGTCCTGACATCCCTGCCTTTAATCTCCAATCTGTCTCCACATCATTATGTTAGACAGCTACTAAAGAAACAAACACTGTTGTTCTACCAATCTCCCTGCTGAGTACTTAAGCTTGCTGCAGACTCCATTGCATACCCATTCTCAATTCTCAACAGATCTATTCAAGACTCCCATTGTTCCTGACCTGTAGAAAAATTCTTTCCTATTTTCCACCATAAAGAGATGACTTCTGAAATCTCTAACTTTAGGCCAACTATCATCTTGCCCCCCCCCCTGTCACACACACACAAAGAAAGTATTCATTAACAACCCCCTTCAGCACCTCTTGCAAAACAATCTAACTCCAAAACAACATGGTTTCCAACCAGGCAAAAGCATAACAGCTCTCATCAGCTTTTCTGACACCACTAATAAGGGTACAGACCACGGATAGTTTACCGCTTGTTTTTCTAGAGCTCTCAAAAAAACTCTGGTACTGTGCCACAAGAGAAACTTCTGACTCAAATGTCCTCTCTAAGCCTTTCCAAACCAATCCTTCTATGGTTCCCTATCTACCTATCAAATACATTCTGTCAAATGTCTCTCTCCTCTCTCTCTTTCTCCTAGTTAAAACAGGTGTTCCTCAAGGCTCTATTCTCAGTCCACTTCCCTACCATTTTCAACAACAACCTATATACCCTCCTTATGGTACACTTGCCTTTTTCAGTACACAGATAATTCAACTCTCATCTGACCGCCCACTACAACTACAATTCATGGCATAAGATGCCTACCGCTTGAAAGAACCGTGGCTACATAAAAGGCAAACTTTTACTTAATCCCCAAGAGACTAAATTACTATTATTTTTTTCCAAGGTCCCATGCCAATGCTAAAAATAACTTGTTTAGAGAGGTAATATGGAATGCAGCTACTGAAGCAGCTACCCATACCAAACTGCTTGGAGTCACCATAGATAGTTTGATCTTGATACACAAAACTGTATAAAAAAACTCATCAAAAGCTAGATCTGCTAAAAAAGGCATAAAAAAGACACTTACTCCTAGTAGAATCATTCTACCTCTTATCTTTTACACTGTCCTCTCTATGGCTCACCTATTTTGATTAACACCCAGATCCCTCAAATTACAACAATGTTATAAGATGATAGCCAGATTTGCAGCTAACCTGCCACATCAAGCTCATCACTGCACTGCATTACATGCTCTCAAAAGCTTAGAAGTCCCACATCAACCAGCCCATACACAACTTTTTCTAACCCATAAAATACTATATAAACTCTCTAACTACCCTTCTAGCTCAATATGTCATCACTATCTCCCAAAACAACATCTGCACTCAAGACAAAAACCTGCTTGAAATCTATAAACACAAATGTATGGGACAAAGTCCATACTCACACTGCATAGTCAAATTATGGAACTCTGCCCCAAATTCAAATAAGAACTCTGTCAAGCCTCCATGTATTTAAAGTCCTCTCTAAGAATTTCTCATTAACTCAAGGCTATGCTCAAGCACCTCTCCTGTATGACTTACATCAAGAAATTCTTTACATTCTAACATTTCATCAAACTGTTGATCCCCTTTCAACTTTTTCCCTATCCCATTTCTTAGCAAGGACATGTATCATCTTTGTTTGATTTTCTACCATAATAAACAGTTTCTAATATTTATGTATATACTGACTGTCAAATTCAATTGTATTTTTTTCTTTTCTTAAACCACTGGTGTCTCCTCATACTTTATTGTATCCTGTGCATTCCACACTCAAACTATACGCATACGTACTTTTGAAGTATATCTATACTACTGTTATACTTGATGTTATTTAACTCTCTCGAGCTTTTTTCCCCAAGCCTCCACTGAAAATGGGTATTTATAACCCAGTCAGATTTCCCCGGTAAACAAATGTCAAATTCCCAACACAGTGAGAATGCTGTCGCATTCCAATATTTTTAAGAACCTTGTTAAGGCTTGGATATAAGTATGCTTAAGTATAACGCTGTCTATAAAGCAAAGCTTTCAAAAAGAAGAAAGGCAGACATATTGCAAGCATATGTATAGAATATTTCATGATGTGAGCTCAGTAGTAAACTGGTGATATTTTCACCTAATAAACCAAATGGCAACCTACTGATACTGAAATAACATTAACTCTGGTAACACAGAGAAAGCTGCTTAACAGGGGTCCACAAAATTAACGTAATTGGCATAGAATATTCCCTTTCAGCATGCTACCCAGTACCACTCTACCCCCAACCAACCACCCGGGCAAAACTGTCCATGTTTGGACAAATTTTAGTATCATGACAACTTATCAACCTAAGTTACTGCTGAGGGGCTTCTACACGGGTGATTAAGAACTTTAGTTTTAAAGGGAAATGTACCTCCTCAGTAGTTTCAGTGAGCTGAATGCAATGCGTAAATAAATCTTAAAATGGAGAAAAATTAATAACCTTACATCTGGTAACTATACACCTCCACTCAGAGTAGGATATGAGGTCAGCTGCTTAAAAATCACCACAGCTTGCTTTACACAGAAAAGGAATTCTAAACTTCCTCCACTATGGCTAATAAAATCAGCACTGCAAAACAAATTTAGTATGGGAAAAGAGAAACACTATAAAGAATCAGCATAAAGTATAGGTGTGTAAGTAAACTTACATCAACTGTAAATGTTTGAATAATCATTGCTGCAGTCGCCTTGGCTACTATGGGTTATCTACTGCTAAGGATACAACAGCCAATCATACGGTTGCCAGTGCCACCTACCACTGTGGCTAAAGCCCAACTTAGGACACACCCCTTACACCGCCCATAACCCCACCATGCCCTGCCCACTTTCCTTCCATTTTGTGAAGTCATCATACCGTCAGATGGGGACACATTTTACAGTTCGTGATGCCTTTTTGCAGATTTACTATGCTTTTTGTAAATCCGCAGATTAAAATCAGGTAGTCTTACTTTTTTTGAAACAGAATACTGGAGTTTGTAGAGTGTTTTCCAGACTACCAGACAATCAGTTTGATTTCCAGATAGTCTGGAAAAAATGGATAGGTGGCAACAGTAGCCAGTCAACTTCCAAAGCTTAACGGCACATTCCATGACCCCAGCCTATTAATTAACATGATCAGAAAGGGAATGAACTAGGTGCCAAGCCCTTCAAAGCTTTCATGCCAAAGAGTGAGGTTAGAGCCAGGAAAAAATCAATGCAAAGAAAATAAAGGTTCTTCCAAGATGGCTGCAACAGCTAAATTTCAGCTTTCCCAGTGTAAAAACAGACACCGACTAAAAGGAGTCCCACTGAAACTATCTGGGTAATATTTAGTCACTAGAGGGCCTAGATGGCAGCAAAAAAAAAAAAAAAAAAAAAAATTGGAGAACTGAAAAGAAATCAACCAGAAAGGATAGAGAAAATTCTGGCTGGGAAGAGTCTTGCAGCTGTTCAGCAAAAAGCTGTTCAATTTTCAGTTTTGGTACAAGAGATGGCCTCCAATGTTTTAGAGAAAAAAAAGTCAAATATACACAGAAGTACGTATAATAAATGAAACATTGAGGGAATACATCATCTCATATAAAAGTCTGGAAAAACAGAAGTTTTAACTACCTGTTCAAATAAACAGCACAGATTAGAAGATGAAATGAAGAGGAGGCTGGGTGAGCATAAGGCTTCTCGAGAAGAATGGTTTCACAAAAATAAGATTTGGAAGGCAGCACAAGCAGAAAAAATTGTGATTTTCTGCTGTACAGGAGAAACTAGAAGGAGCAGACTATTCATTTTTTTTAAAGTACAAATAAGCTACCGGACTGGTGTTCCACAGCAGGATTTGTTAACTGAAAGAGCTTACCGTGTGAATAATAGTCTCAGTCTTTGTTGGAAACACTTTTCCTCTCTAGCCTATTGATAAAGGTCCGATCATAACAGCAGAGAGAGTTGATCCAACAAAACTTTTTTTTCTTTCGGCTCTTCCCGTTAGGGGTTGCCACAGCGGATCATCTGTTTCCATTTCTTCCTGTCCTCTGCATCTTTCTCTATCACACCAACCACCTGCATGTCTTCTCTCACTATATCCATAAACCTTAACTTAGGCCTTCCTCTTTTCCTCTTACCTGGCAGCTTCATCCTTAGCATCCTTTTCCCAATATACCTGAGCATCCCTCCTCAGCACATCCAAACCAACGTAATCTCGCCTCTCTGGCTTTGTCTCCAAACCGTCCAACCTGGGCTGACCCTCTAATATACTTATTCCTAATCCTGTCCACCCTTGTCACACCCAGTGCAAATCTCAACATCTCTGCCACATCCAGCTCTGACCTCTGCCTTTTTGCCATTGCCACCGTCTCCAACCCATATAACATAGCTGGTCTCACTACCCTCTTGTAGACCTTCCCTTTCACTCTTACTGGTACTTGCCTGTCACAAATCACTCCTGACACTTTTCCACCCACTCCATCCTGCCTGCACTCTCTTCTTCACCTCTCTTCCACACTTGCCATTACTCTGAACTGCCGATTCCAAGTATTTAAATTCATCCACCTTCGCCAACTCTATTTCCTGCATCCTCACCATTCCTCTATCCTCCCTCTCATTCACAAACATATATTGTCTTAGTCCTGCTGACCTTCATTCCTCTCCTCTCTAGAGCATATCTCCACCTCTCCAGGGTCTCCTCAACCTGCTCCCTACTCTCACTACAGATCACAATGTCATCTGCAAACATTATAGTCCACGGGGACTCCTGTCTGATCTCATCTGTCAACTTGTCCATCACCATTGCAAATAAAGGGCTCAGAGCTGATCCTTGATGTAATCCCACCTCCACCTTAAACATCTGTCACTCCTACCACAGACCTCACTGCTGTCACACTACCCTCGTATATATCCTGTACCACTCTTACATACTTCTCCGTCACTCCCGACTTCCTCATACAATACCACAACTCCTCTCTAGGCACCCTGTCATATGCTTTCTCTAAATCCAACAAAACTATGATAAAATATTAAAAATTAGAGATGGGATTTGTGGAAAATGATTTTCACCCTTTAACCGGATCGTGGGTGAATACCCAAACAGACTGGAAGAACTACTCTTGCCAGAACACAAATGCCCAGAGATTCCCCTATTTTGTTAATGCAAATGCTTTGGAACATCTAGTTGATACCCCCACAAGAGGTGATAATATCTTGGACTTGGTATTAACCAACATGAGTAGCCACTGCATCATCCCTGCAGTATCAACCTCCCTTGTAAGATCCAACCATAAATTGGTCATGTTTGAAGTCACCATCTCCCCTGACCCTCCCCCCCCCCAGCTAGGGTCAATTATAAAAACTTCTCCAAAGCTGATTACAGCCTCCTGAGGGATGGTATAAATGGTTTACAGTTATCAAGTCAAATCACAGTGGTACGAATGCTCATATGAGCGACTCGTAACCACAAAAGTGAAAACCGCGATAGTCCTTAATGTTCGAAAAACAGCAAATCGAAAAGCAGATTTGCTGTTTTTCGAACATTAATGTCGAATGAAAAAAAAAAAGAAGTGTAAAGCAGGGGGGCAAGCCCCCCTGCACGCCCCATGTGGGGGGGCTATGCCCCCCCCTAATTTTAATATTCTAACTCCAAGATCGCACTACAGCGGGGAAAGGGGCCATTTTACCGAACCCCACTATAGTGCAATCCGCTCCACAATGTCGAATGTGCAATGAGCGAATGTCACTGTGCATTCGCTCATTGCACATTTGAACCTTTTCTCGTTCGGCATTTGCAAACTTTGCAAACAGCCTTTCGAACAACTGCTTTTCGCCAGAGTGTGAATAGTCTTTCTAAAGGTAAACCAGTACAAACAGCTGCACAGCCCCCTCCCCCTCTCTAGGAACTGGCACCAGTATCCAAAACTATACCAAATTACTATACGAACATTTACACAGATACATGGAATCAGGAATACCTGAGAGGACTAAATCATCCTCCGCAAGGAAGAGTAAACCTGTCTGGTGGACATATGCAACAAATAAACTCTATAACAAAAGAAAACAATTGCTGTCCAGGACCAAGAAGGAGCAGGTGCCCAATTGGAAGCAATCTCTCTTTAGCCTAAACAAGCAAATAAGAGCACTAATGAAATCCATCAAAGCAGAGTCTCCAAATTGGCCACATCTACTAGAGAAAATCAAAAGGCCTTCTTCACATATGTCCGTAATATCAAAAGTAGCACCCAGATCTGTTCAGAACTGGTGGTCAAGGACACCACATATACAAATGCCATAGATATAGCAAACTTGCTGGCTGACAGATTCAGTGAAAATTTCACCCCTCTGCCCCCCCCCCCCCACATCAGTAAATAAGGACATTCCCAGTACCTGCTCCTTCCCCTTATATCTAGGGGATCAGGTCATCACTGGTCTCTCAAAAGCAAAAAATACAGTCTCCATGGGATCTGATAGCATCCCGGGCTGCATCCTACATTAACTCAGGCAGGAACTTGCAGCTCCATTAGGTGCCCTTTTCAGCCAAAGCCTGAGTACTGGTTTTGTCCCAGCTGAGTGGAGAACAGCCACTGTCATCCCTTTACACAAAGTTGGAGCATCCACTGATCTGGGAAATGATAGACCCATCAGCCTAACTAGCCTGATCTGCAAGGCCATGGAACAGATTATCATGGACCTCATTAACAAGGACATTGGCAACATCCAAACATTCAATCCCACACACACTTTAGCTTCGTCAAAGAGAGGTCATGCCTGTTAAATCTGGTCACCTTTTTTGAGACGGTCACCAAAGCCATGTGTGAGGGGAAGAGACTGCCTATCTTGACCTGGCCAAAGCCTTCGACACTGTTCCCCACTTGGGCATAGTAGATAAACCATCTCAACTAGGCATCACTCCATATGTTACCAGATGGGTAGCCAACTGGCTCACTGATAGAACCCACCTAGTCAAAATAGGGGAAGACACCACAAGCTGTAGACCCGCATTGAGTGGCATACTCCAGGGTTCGGTCTTGGGGCCTCTGTTATTTGGGATAAACTTTTCTGAGGTATAGGCCAATACCAGTGGGCTATGGCTGACTAAGTTTGCAGATGATTGCAAGTTGGGAGCTGTCATCAGTTCCCCTAGTGACGTGGACATCCTCAAAGAGGGTCTCACACAAACAAATGACTGGTGCCAGAAACATGGCCTCAAGCTGAATACAAAAAAAGGCATCATCATCGCCTTTGGGAAGAGAGATGTCCCCACAAATTATCACATTAATAACAATGTTCTAAGCACGCAGTCAATCATGAGGGATTTGGGCACCCAGATTGATAGCAGCCTGACTTTTGACCACCATGTTACTTCCATTGTAGGGAAAGCTTTCTACATGGCCCACCTGACAAGTAAGGGTATCTCATCCAGGGAGGAGGAGGTCACAACATCCTTGTATTCTTCCCTTATAAGGCCCATTATTGAGTACAACACCCTTTTTGGCATGTACCTCGCAAAGCACATGTAGCAGCTGGAGAGACCACAGAGGTTCCTCACCAGGAGAATCCAGGGCCTCAAAAATCTACCATATACAGCCTAAAAGCCCTATCCCTCTACTCTGTTTCATACAGACTCTTCAGAGGTGACCACTGTCTTGCATACAAGGTGATCTCGAACCCCACCTTGATGGGACTGCTGCATATCCGCAAGTCAAGCTCCACTCAAGTAACCAGACACATGGCCTCAACTTAGTCTGTGACATCAATAGGACTTGCTGGCAGAACAGATTTGTGTCCCAGAGATTCCCCCATCTACGGAATAGACTCCCTCTTCACGTCAAGCAGAGTACCTCTTTACCCCTTTTTACGTGCAATCTGGATAACTGGATGTGAAATACAAAATACAACCCTGGGATTCCACCCGTGTCCCTGCTGGACAGGGGCATCAGGTGCTGATTTGTCTATGCATGGGCTAAACTCTTGTAAGGGCATCAGGGCCAATAGCCTAGTAACTTCCTATGATCCAAACTTGTCCAAAAGAAAGCAACTAAGACCTATATTGATAAATGTCCGATCATACCAGCAGAAAGTTAATCCTACAAAACTAAGATAAAATATTAAAAATTGGAGTTGGGGTTTGTAGAAAATGATTTTCACTATACACAAGACTGAAGAGGAGCATGTTTATCCAAGCAATCAAGGAGAGTTGAGAGGTAGGCTAAGAGATTCATGCTGCTGTATCCAGTTGTCTTTAGAATATTTTACCAGGAGGATCAAATCAAAAACATTTTTGATACAGAACAGGCTAAAGAGGAAAAGCTTTTCCAAGAAAGACAGACAGCAAGCAGAAAGGCCCTCAGCTTCACATTCTTCTAACAAAGCTCATAGATGGGCATGGTCAGCGAAACCTTTTCCAGTGTTTCAAAGGAAAATGCTTGAGACAAACAAAAGCACAGGAGTTGACTAGAAGAATTAGGAGTACTGTGAAACGGAACCAGGAATCTGCTGATGGGAGATGGAAGATTGAGATAAAGTATGACACCAGCAACACTGAAACAGATGAATAAATGAAGACTATAAAGCATTAACCACAAAAAAATGGCTATGCAAGAAAGGGGCTGAGAAAGACTGGAATTTTGTTGACAAACTTGTGGGCAGACTAAAGCATATATGCCACTTTAAATTTGTAAAAAATATGCACAAAACATTTCATGAAGTGAACTGCATATTTTATGAAGCAGTTGTGCAGTCTGGTATTTTAAAGGTGGGAGGTCTTTTCAGCGACTGCTGCATGTTAAAAAAAAAACAAAAGGACTTTTTATTGTTAGTAAAATACATGGGCTTTATACTTTATCGAGATAAGGAAAGCTGGACAAAAGCAGCTCAATATAATATGATTACAATCATAGGCTGATGGGGAAGCAGGGTATAAAAGTGTACTAGCTTCAGCTATGGACATTTTTTAAACTATGCTTGAAAAACGTAAAGTGAAAGACACGGCAAATGCTGAGTTTCTTAAATATGCAATTTATTAACTTGTTTTGTCCATTAACTAATGCTTTCAGTAAGAGACCAAGTCTGCAGCTGTCTGGGATAACTGCATACAATTGCTCTAAATGAACTGTACAAAGATTCTTGCAAAGTTGTTAGTTTTTTTTTTTTCATTGCTGACCAGCTGTGTGCAGGTGCAAGCAATTAATCCTAATTCTGAGCACTCTGAGAAATGCAAGATTTAAAGGTACATTGTCGACTGGTTCAGTGAAAAATCAATACATCACAAGGAAGTGCAAGAACACAAATTAAGTCATTCTTTATTCTGTTCTCTGTTATACAGTTGCTCAAGTAAGCAATCGCATCAGGATGCACATGTATGTGACTGTGTATGCAGATGTTTATAGGTTCATAGGGCAATACCAGGCTTTTGATTCTGAAGACCATTACTAGTCTAGCCCCAATACCCCAAAGCATAGGGACGCATTGACATGCCTAATTTACACCCAATTTCAACCCTATTTCAATGAGGACTTGAGGGGCCAGTGGGACGCATTTATGACTGCCCATCCATTCACTGAGGTTGCACTTAAGACAGTCAGGGAGCCAACAACTGTGCTCTACATCCAAAAGAAGTGTATTTCAAAAAAGTGTGAGTCTCCGCAATATACATCTATCTTGCCAGCAGCTCCTATTTATGCTTGGGGAAGTTAAGATGTCGACTGGGTTTTGAGGGTATTAATTTCGCAAATGTGCATGAGGTCAAATAGGAATGGCTCCTTCAAAGATCTGTAAGCTAGACAGAGGTCACACCTCAAGAGTGTGTAAGAAACAGAAGAGTGCTTTAAAGTGGCCTAGGTAGCTCAAGACTGACATGCACTTGATTATCTTAGTGAGGAAATACTATAGTTTCTCAAACTGGGGTCATATGCTTTAACAGGTACATACAAAAGGTGCCATTACAGTCTACTACAAGCCCAATGAGTGAAGACTTCCTTAGATCTGGAAGAATTACCCTGGCAAAACTAAAGGATTACCTAACAATAGTGAATACATGGTGATCAAAGGACAGTTCATTATCTATCCAAATCCCCAGGTCCCTAATGGCCAAGCAAACCTTCAAAGGGGTATCATCTATGTAGCAAGTGCATGGGGACCCAATTTTGCCCAAGGACACAATGCTGTATATGTCACTGCATTTTGCTTTAGGCTATGATCCAAGCACCACTTATTGGAGCATGTCAGTCCACCGTGAAGAATTTGAGGTCAGACAATCACAACTCAACTTGGTCAGCCACAGGCCCCTAATGCCAGCCTTGACAGCAGTTAAGGCAGTACCAAACAGAAGTGGTCCTAGGACCAATCCTTGGGGGGGGGGGGGGTGCACCACTAACTACTCTTTCAAGAGAACATGCCTCCCACATTAAAAGACTGGGTTCTGTCATCCAGTTTGCCATTCAGTGGGTAAAATAGGGGGTTATATTTAGTTTGATTAGCTTGTAAATAATGCCACAATATGAAATGGTATCAAAGGCCTTAGCCAGGTCGAAGTGGGCAGTGTGAACTGATTTGCCAAAGTTTAATCCATCAACGTTATGCTCAAAGAAGCCAACGAGGTTCAGGAGGCAGATCTGCCTTTAACAAACTCAAATTGGCTTGGGGCTAGGGTTTGCAGACTGCCTATATCCTTGTAAGTTGTATGACATTTTCCATTGATTTGCAGATAAGGCTGTAGTTTCCTGGATCAATAGTGCCCCCCCCCCCCATCAAGTGGGATGACTACAGTCGTTCTCCATTCTTCTGGCACGTATCCAGTGGAAAGGCAGAGGTTGAATAGGCAAGTCTTCCAGACAGTGTCTGGTGCTGACAAAAAGGCAGTCTGGCAGATTATCAGGACCATGGAGCCAATGTTTAAGACTTTGGAGAGAGCACTCCAGAACTGCTCTGAGGTGACCTGAGGTGGTGGTGTGGGAGTACTAATAAGTAAAGGAAGTAAAGTTAGAGATTAATTATTCAGTTAACATGTTGGCCACATCCTCAGGGATGAGCAAGTGTTGTCCTGTATTAGCTCTGAAAATTGCTGGGCATTACACCTCTAAGGTTTCTGACATAGCTGAAGGCAGCTTTGAGGTTGCCCTTAAAAAGTAGCAATTCTCAATTCATACTTACTTTTGGGTTGATTTGATTTTGTTTCAGAGTTCTTTGGTGATCTTTCTAAGTTCTTCTCTAGATGATGGGGTATTAAGTTTGCTTTTACGGAACAACATTTTCTTCATCTTATTGTACAGTTTGTTTATACCAGGGTTCCACTATGAGGGGTTATTTCTGATTTGGCACTGTATACATTTCTTATGGGAACAGTTGCCTTGATGCATGCTTTCAGTTCATAGAAATTATATGCAAGTGATGCAGCATGTGAGATGGGTTACTGAGGTGAGGAGGGACTGTATCTTATTTAATCAGATAAGTAAACTGGATTAGGTTTGCCTCAGTAGTCAAAAGATAAAGAGAAGTTATGTGGTAAGTCAGGTTTTACCCTCAGTGAGTTACTAAATGATGATCAAGTTTGACCAGTGAAGTGATAACTACAGGTGCCGAGAATACAATGGCATTATTAGTGAGAACCAGGTCTAATTTTTGAACCTGTACTTGAGACTTAATACTAGCTCCCTAGATCACCTAGTTAAAGCAAGTCCAGGAACCTTTTTTGCATATTTCAAGTGACATAGGTTTTTCAGTTAATTGAGGGGCAGCTGAAGTCTCAATAGTATCAGGCTCAACAGGGCGGGAGGGATTTGTTTAAATATGATGCAAGGGCAGTAGATGACATGGAGCACAGTAGTGGACTATGACATTTTACGGTGTTCTATTTACTATGAAAAGGATATAGGGAAGTTCATGGTCATTGCCCTAGCTTGAGATCTAAAGTGTGATAGCTTTTTGAATACAATCAATCTCCCATCAATAACACCATTATTTTCCATGTTGGTTGTGAGAGTGGAAGGCACTGAAACCTTGCACTGCAGGAGTGCTCTCATTGTTCTGAAACCATGTTCCATTAACTAAGCAGATATCTACATTTTCAAAGTTAAAAATGTCTGGAAATAGTACAACTTCTTGTTTACGTTTCTAGCATTGTACAGTGTTACCTTTATATCGTTTTGATTTGCTATGTTTGAGCAAACTGATCCTGCCTTAACAAATGCTTTATGGGGGAGGAAAAGATTGCATTCAATTTACACAGTTTACAGTTCCCTTGACTCAAGTAATTTCAAGAAATGTTTGTTTTACATAGTTGAAATGTTGTCCATTTATAAAGTGGTGGCCCATTAGAAAGAATCATTTGAGTCTAGAGAACTATACTGGAAAGTTAAACTGAATATCAGTGGCAGTGACTAACATTGAGCAGCTTCCCTGCCCCCCGGAGAGGTGGTTACTGACTTGAAACTGTAGTTTTATTGGCCACTAGGGGTCATTTCCATAACTCCTTCATCTTCCTCTCTTAAAACCTAGTTGCCTCGTGGTTTGAGCGTCTTTTCAGGCTTGTTGGCTGTTGGTGAAGCACCCTCCAAGAGGAAAAAACGCTGAGAGAAGAAGGGAGCCACTTTTGAGATTTTAAGTATTTTTCTCTGTTTATTTGCTAAGTTTTTCTGCATAGCTGCCTAGCTTGAGCATTTTCTGGCTTGTTAAACTTGATTTCTGTATTAGTAGCTGTATTTAGAGCACAACCAAAAGCTGTTTGCTGAATTTCCTGTTTGCACTTAATTTTAAATCGTTTTTTTCTTAAAACTTGCATATTTTCTGTCCTTGACCTAGCACTCTTGTGTGGGGTCATTTACTGCACTGTTATAACTTGATATTACTTGTGAACCTCTGCTATCTCTGTAAAAAACAAACAAAAAAAATCTTGCTTTTTCCCATTTTTCTGAGAGTTAAGAAAGTTCAGTTACAGGCTTGCTGTTCCTGAACTGTTTGAAAGTTTCTGTGAGGCCATTTTTGCTTGGGCTGAAGGAGGGTCTCTGTGTTTATCAGTGGCAGTGACTAACATTGAGCAGCTTCCCTGCCCCCCGGAGAGGTGGTTACTGACTTGAAACTGTAGTTTTATTGGCCACTAGGGGTCATTTCCATAACTCCTTCATCTGTCCTCAGAGGAGTGGTTTAGGGCAGTGACTTGTGGTTTGTTGGCCAATTTGGGTCATTTCCTGTCTTTTCCAGCCCCCTGCTATAAAGCACGCTTTAGCGATTTAGCCGATTTAGCGGAGTTGCTACTGTTGCACACTAGGGCAGCCGGTTAAGCAGGTTTAAACTATTCGGGCTACCTAAAGTCCACTCTTCAAATTTTCCCTTAAAACTACCTTCCTCGAACTATACTACTGATCTAATCAGCGTATCCTATAATTAAAAAGATCATCTCTACTTGACTCCAAGTAGACTATTCTCTATCTGTTAAACGTAGCACTTACTCCTACAGTACTTATTACCTTGATACGGCACTCTTGTCATAGATAGTACCCCAAAAAGGCAACCCCCCATTTCTCGGTCACCCACGTCCGCCGGAATCTTTTTTAAAGTTTTTTGTCTATTCCTTCTAGCATGTCGAGGGATCAGTTGCTAGTGTCCTCTCCTGCTCAGCTGGTGAACCTGGGAATATTGAGGCAATGTTACAATTGTCTCATGTACACAGACAACCCTCTCCTCCTCCCACAAAACACAAATACATGCGAGAGATGCAACTATACGGCCAAACTGGAGGCTGAGCTCTCTCAACATAGGACTGGCAAGACCAGTCAGGAGGAGAAGGTTACCACACACACTATAGACCCAGTCTCACATATTACCATTACAACCTCAAATCATACACATAAACACACAAAGACATACTGAGGCTCTGATCAAAAATCTACCAAAACAGCAGAGGCCACCAAAGCAGACACCCAAACAACCACCACCTCAGAACACAACACCTGCAACACATAGACCTCACAGTCAGAGTGTGAAACAGTCACAGCCCTTAAGGCCAAACACAATGCCAGACACACTAGTCATTGGTGACTCCATAGTCAGACACACTGACGTCCCGCTCACCAGACTGAGTAAGGAGAAGGTCACAGTAAGCTGCCTGTCGGGCGCTAGAATCCGCCACATAACGCAAGCACTCAGGTCTCTCAACAGCAGGTACAAATATGATTCAGTCATTGTCCACGCTGGTGTAAACGACCTGAGACGCACCTCCTTGGACTACATGAAAAGAGACATTGAGGAGCTCTCTGATTATGTAGCCCAGACAGGTATGACCCTGACCTTGAGCAGTATCCTACCTTCACCAAGAATGATGCCACAATACAGAGATAAGATGATCAGCTTTAACAATTGGCTTAAACACTGGTGTCATTCAAAGGGGATCCAGTGTCTGTCTGCCTGGGATGACATGCTGGACAAGCCACGCTGCTTCAAGGGACGGCTTGCACCTGTCACCCTGGGATTCGGATATTGGCAAAGGCTCTTGCCACCCCATAGTGCCTTTTTAGGCAAGGCTCAAATTCTAAACCTACCACCCTAGAACACAAAAAGGAAAAAACTAAGGGTAATGCTGCTCAATGCCAGAAGTCTAAATCTCAAAATGCACGCACTCGAGGCCCTTCTCAGTATGGAGAACATCGATGTCTGTGCTGTGACAGAAACCTGGTTCAAGGCTCCTGAGAGCACCCCAGCGCTATCAGGTTTTACCTCATATCATGCGTTCCGCCCCAAAATCTGGACAATACCAAGAAAGGAGGGGTATCCATATTCATCAAGGACACCCACACCTCAAGACTGGTGGCAACGCACGATGCATCGGAGACCATCCAGGTGCAATTAACCATAGGCAAGACTGCTCTGCAAATTGTAGCATGTTACAGGCCACCCTCACAAACTCAGGAACCTCACATGGCCTTCCTGAAAACACTAGAGGGATAAATGTATCACCAAACACCATCATACTAGGTGACTTCAATTACCCTAATATAGACTGGGAACACTACTCAAGCCCAAACACCCTAGCCCAAAAGTTCCTGGAATTCATAAACTCAAATGCCATGGAACAACTAGTCACCATCCCCACAAGAGGAGATAACATACTTGATCTCATCATCACGAACATGGGAGCACAATGTTCAACACCGGAGGTGTACCCCTCACTGGTGAGATCAGACCACAAACTAATCTCGCTGGAGGTCCTCATCCCACCCCCACCTGAAATAAAAAGACCACAGTAAAGAACTTCTCAAAAGCCGACTTCACACTTCTAAAGACTAGTGTGGTCTCCTTTAAGGCCCCGAGCCATGGAAAACAGTACTCAAGCCGCTGAATCACTTACAAATGCCTTCTACCAGCACCTGCAGGACTGCATGGATAAGGCAATCCCAAGCAAAACAAAGACTCTTTGTACCAAAGGCAAGCGTCCAGTCTGGTGGACCCCAACCATAAACAAACTCTACAACAAAAGGAGGAAGCTACTACAAGATAGAGCAAAATCCTTAAAAGGTAAGACACCCTTGATCACTATAAGTAAAAACTAAGAGCTCTCATAAAATCATCCAAAGCAAATTTCGAGAGAAAAATAGCTAAAGACTCAAAAGACAATCATAAGGCCTTCTTTAGCTATGTTAGAAACCTGGGAGGAAACTCCCAGATATGCTCAGAGCTTGTTCAAAATGATGTGAAGATTACTGATCCTACAGACATTGCCAACATACTGGCTGACAGGTTCAGTGCAAACTTCTCCCCCCCCTCCCCCCCAAAAGGAGAGATATCTATACCAAACGATTGCAGCCCCCCAAACATCTCCAGCGCCCAAGTGAGAACTGCTCTCTCCAAAGCATAAAACACAGCATCCATGGGACCTGATGGTGTCCCCGGCTGTGTGCTCCATGAACTCAACGAGGAATTAAACCCACAGCTAGGACAGCTGTTTAATCAAAGTCTTACCTCTGGATACGTACCCAGGGAGTGGCGCACTGCAACTGTGGTACCACTTCACAAAGGCGGTGCCTCCACCGACCCTGGAAATTACCGCCCATTAGCTTGACAAGCCTTATCTGCAAAGCCATGGAGAGGATCATAATGGACCTCATAAATAAAGACATAGGGAATTTGCAGACTTTGGATCCAACCCAGTTTGGCTTTGTCAAAGGCAGATCATGCCTTTTAAACTTGGTTGACTTTTTCGAAACAGTCACCAAAGCCATTGATGAGGGAAAGGCAGTCCATACAGCCTACCTCGATCTGGCTAAGGCCTTCGATACAATACCCCATTCGGGTATCATTGAAAAACTCATCAGCTTAAATGTCAACCCATACATCACAAGATGGGTTGCAAACTGGCTGAGTGACAGAACCCACAGGGTCAGAGCTGCTGGCGCCATGTCAGACTCAAAGCCTGTCACAAGTGGTGTCCCACAGGGCTCAGTCCTGGGCCCACTCTTGTTTGGCATCTACTTTTCCGAACTACAAGCAAACACAGGAGGGTTATGGCTGACAAAGTTTGCAGATGACTGCAAACTGGCCATAGTAGAAAACACATCTGACACAGATATCCTTCAGAAGGGTCTCACAAAAACGGATAACTGGTGCCAGAGCCACGGCCTAAAGTTAAATGCCAAAAAATGCATAGTCATACCCTTCGGGAAAAACAAGGTTACCCCTAGCTACCAAATAGGTGGCAATCCACTGAGCACAGAAGAAGTTATCAGGGACCTGGGGACACAGGTTGATAGTAGTCTGTCATTCGACACCCATGTAGCTAAAGTAGTTAGGAAGACCTTCTACATTGCCCACCTTATCATGAAGGGATTCTCATCTAGATCAAGGGAGGTCATAGTCTCCCTTTACTCATCACTCATCAGACCAATGATTGAGTACAATGCCCCATTCGGAATGTATCTGACCCGACACTTGCAGCAGCTGGAGAGGCCACAAAAGTTCCTCACCAAAAGGATAAAGGGTCTCAAAATCTGTCCTATGCTGCCCGACTGAAAGAACTCCAGCTCTATTCAGTCGCCACGCTTGCTCAGAGGTGACCTTTGCCTAACATACAAGGCCATGTCAAACCCAGATTTGATGAATATGCTTCACCTCAAAAATCTAGATCCATCAGAGCCACAAGGGCGGAGACTTAAACCTTGACACGGCTATTAATAGGACGTGCTGGAGGGATAGATTCATCACCCAAAGACTCCCTATGCTGTGGAACAAAATCCCGGTACATGTGAGGCAGAGCACCTCGCTGGCCTTGTTCAAGAGAAATCTTGACCAATGGATGGGAGATCGCAGATATACCCCAGGGATTACCTCAGTGTCACTGCTCGACAGAGGCACAGCAAAATAATGGGTATAGTTCCCCATACTAAAGGGGTGGCGTAAGCCACAAAACGATGGGCTAGGCTTGTAAATGCCCTCGGGCAGATAGCCTAGTATGAACCTATGAACCTATGAACCTATGAATGCAACCTAGTCCCCTGCCTTTGATAAGATAATTGCTTAATAGTATTTTATGTTTGAGGGCTAGCAGAATTTAGTGTGTCCCATTTGATAGCATATGATTATCTTGATTCTTGTTTGCATCTTTTGATCACATCTTAATGATTTTTGGATATATGCATATATGTTTTTATTTTATTCTTGTGGAGAACTTGTTAACCTAACAGCAATCCTTTCTTGGACTAGTGCACTTATTTTTATCTTGGTCTTTAAGTGTTTTGATCAATTACTGCTTTTAATGTTAATTTTGCAACTGGTTGTATACTCAGCATGTGATTTGTTTATCGAAATGGCTTTTTTTACTAACTTCATCAGGATGCCAGTTTTTAAATGTACAAACGAAAGCACTTTTTTTTAACCTGGTCATCCTGATTTGCTGTGTCTGCTTGCTTTTGATACTGCATTTTCTTACACTGGCTATGGTTTGTTTTCTTTGAATTTGGTTCTCAGTTTCACCCTGACATTTTGGTTCAAGATTTATGCCATGTGGTGGATGAGGATTCTAATACTGGAAAACAACTGCACCAAAGGATATGGTGTGCTGAGCTCTGGGCCCCTGCCCAAGGAGGACTTGACTTTATTCACAAGTACCTCAGAGTCTAAGTTATTGTGGATAAATATTCTCAAACTCCTGGTCAGGACTGTGTAGAAGTACTGAACTTGTTAAGGAAAGGTTAGGTGAGAATGGACGTTAAGTATCCTCTGAGGCGAGCTGTCTTCAGAATTCATTCTGGTCCTAAACTCGAAGACTGGTTAAGTGTACACTCTGACAATGGAATTGATACAAATATCAAAACACCAACGTCGCTGAACAAAGTAACAGCCAGACTGTGTTGAATGAATTTGTTTAATCTATTCTGGTACCTCGGCCTTCGCCTTCTCATGGAATAAATGTAATACACAATACAGTCACTTATAAATCATCCTGAAACATTTGCATGAATAATTTGTTTCAATAAAACAATTAAATATTTTTCTTCTTAAAGAACTTAAGAAATTATGAAATGGTTTATTTGGGATATGCTAAATAATGCATGTTGTTTTAAAAAAAGTTTTTGGAAAAGTAGTTGTGGCTTTAAGAAAAATACTTAATTGTTTTATTGAAACAAATTATTCATGCAAATGTTTCAGGATGATTTATAAGTGACTGTATTGTGTATTACATTTATTCCATGAGAAGGCGAAGGCCGAGGTACCAGAATTGATTAAACAAATTCATTCAACACAGTCTGGCTGTTACTTTGTTCAGCGACGTTGGTGTTTTGATATTTGTTTCATTTTTCGATTGTTTAACTAATGGAATTGATACAGTCAGGTAGAACTATCTACCTCTCTGCCCCTGTTTGCAATGGCAACAGTGAAACAAATCCTTCTACTCCCAGTTATGTGGAGGTTATTTCTAGCCCTACATCTGCTGCTACTAAGGAGGGATTTAATGATTTGTTGAATCAATCAATGACTTCAGGGGCTTATGCTGCTGCTTATTCGAATGTTTGTGGTGGGTAAGGCTCAACTCAAAGACAAAAGTTTTGAAACTTAAGAAACTTCTGCTGAGGTTTAAGGGCTTAAAGCTTGATAATGTATTTTTTACTTAAGCTATTAAGGCGAACATGGAAGTTTCCTACTGGAGTTGAACATGGCTCATTATTGCACTAAGATTTACTAGAATTATTTGATAGAACTAGGTTATAATTTATGGCTTTATTGGTTAACAACAATCAGAATACTGTAAAAGCTGTGGGCGGCCACGGTAGTGCAGTGGTTAGCATTGTCGCCTCACAGCAAGAGGTTCTCCGGTTCGATCCTCGGCTGGGGTGCCTTCTGTGCGGAGTCTGCATGTCCTTCCTGTGGTCGCGTGGGTTTCCTCCGGGTGCTCCAGTTTCCTCCCACATCCCAAAGACATGCTGCAGGTGGATTGGACACACTAAATTGGCCCTAGGTGTGAGTGCGTGTTTGCCTTCTGTGAAAGGTTGGGCACCGGGCTGGCAACTCGACGCTGTAAAACTCCACTGCCAATCATGAGTGGACAGGTGATCCACTGTAGCAACCCCTAACCGGGAAAAGCCGAAAGAAGAAGAAGAAGAATACTGTAAAAGCTGAAACTTAAAATGTTCCCAGCAGGATAACATTGCTGATTTCCTGTTTACTGAATATCAATGTTTTTACAATTATATCATGTGCAGAACTGATGCCAAGTGTAATATTATTACTGAATGCAAAGTTAAGTTATTTAGGGATAAGTTATTTTATGACAAGAAAGAAACTTATCCTCGACTGTCTGGTAAGGTGGCTGATGCTACTAGTTAGAATAGTCAAATTCAGGTTAGTGGATGTTTGGAGACTTTGGAAATAATGAGAGGAAAGTGACCATGGGTCATAGGATTTTTTTAAACCCTCACCCCTATCCGCCATCTACCAGATCACCACCTCAGATTCAGGAGAAACTGCACTTAAGTGCGATGAATGATCCTCCACCTCCCCATGTTACAAAGCTGGTGAAATACCAAGGCAGAAGGAAAGGGACAGTAACAGGGAGGAGGAGGATGGGGAGGAATGGAGTGAGAAGATCTTAAATGTCAAGATCTCCCATCCTTTACATAATTTTAAAGGTGTTAAAAATTTAACTACAATTATGTTACTACTGAGGATGTGGGGAAGATTTTTCAGAAAGGTTTTACTTTTGTTCTCACTAAAAATTTGATTTGGTGGACAATTTGCTAGAATTGAAATTTCTTAGAAAGTTGAACTTGAGTTTGTTGTTGGGGAACTTTGACTATTTAATTCCCCTTGTCCATTGCCGTAGTACTTTTAATCCCCTGCTATTATTAGCTACTGGGCTACTTGAGGAATATTGCGAGTATGACCTCGGAAAATTGTATGAAAATAAACATGGTGGGAGGTTTTTATAACAAAGTACGATCTTAAGGGAATTCTCTCAAGATCGTTCAATTAGGTTTCTGAAACCCAATAAAGGTGGGGGCATGGTCATTATGAACATTGTAGATTTGGGTAAAATGTATTAACCTGGATAACAATGACATTTTTGAACTGGCCTCTAGGAATGAGGTTCGTACTGCATATGGAAAGGTTGACAGTTTATTGCTGGATTTAATTTTTGACTACCATTTTCCTTCTCATATTGTTAGTTTCCTAGAGGTCAAAATACCCTTTGTCCCAACTATTTTCGTAATCTCCAAGACTGATAAGGATGAGTTTGATCTTCCCTTTTTCCTACTGTGTCTACTGGGGGGGGATCTCTAACAGAACCACTGACTAAGTTTGTTGATGTCAAATTAAAAACATTCTTTAATGATAAAGTTCATGTCCTGAAGGGCTTTTGGCATTTGTTTGGAAATGATGGTCAGGACTGAGTTTAAGAATTGTGGTTTGTAACTATTGATGTTAAGGATCTTTTTCTAGCTATACCCCATCAAATGTGACTTAATTGGTTTAAAAGCATCCTAGTTTTTGGGACATGGAAGAACCAAGATATTTCCTGTTAGTAGACTTGGTAGATGCTGTGTTACTACACAATTTTATTTTGAGAGGGAATATTGTAGGGAGGTGAAGAGGGGAGGGGTATGGGAGCTGCCTCAGCACCTGTCTTTGCTAATATTACATGGTATTGGGAATAAATATTTGTGAAGAATAGTCGTTAGTGGCAATGTATTTTTTAGCTTAGATTTTTAGATGACATCCTGTTGCTTTGGAAAGGTGGTGTTAAAATAATTTTTAAATTATCTTACTGGAACTACTATATTCCTGCAATTCACCCATCATTTTAATTTTTACCGGATTATCTTGACATTAACATTATGAAAAATTTTGATAATCTAAGGTATGAATCTACTATTCCCAACTCATTTTTACACTCCACTAGTCCCCATCCTCTATGGCAAAAATGGAATTTGGTTAAGGGGCGGTTTGTGAGGCTGACTACGCCTGTATCCAATGGGAAAACATTTGTTGATGAAACAGACCTTCTTGTAGAAAGAGCCTACCAGAAGGAATTAAATGAAGGGATGAAAAGGCTGTTCCTGGATAGTCAAAGTACTAAATATACATCTACACTTTTTCAGAAAGATAGTCTGACCCAATAAGGATCTGGAAGAAAGGGTACTCAGGGAAGTAATTTTTAAAGGGCGATGGTTATGGCCTTGTTGTCAATTTAGTAATAAGGTTAAGGACAGAATTACTAAAAACTGGCATTTGGCCTTTAATAGGTTGGACAGTGCTCATAAGTTGGAAGTTGCGCCTAACTTCCATTACAGAAAAGGGAAAAGTGTTAAGGACACTACTGAGAACATTGTATGGCATGAGCAAGTGTGGGACTTGTCCCCAGTGTTGATTTATGATGGTGCCACTCTTATCTTGTTGGCTTACCCAAGCAGTATTAGAAATAATGGTAAATTTAACTGAGGTACAACAGGGGCTGTTTATATTGCCTAAATATCTGACTTGATGTTCATTTTATGTGGGCATGATACAGCACCAGCTGAGAACTAAGACTTTTGAGCATGTTTATGCTATTAGGAAATGTGATCCTAGTAAATGCTTGCCATTCTATACAGTATAAAGACATCAAGAAATTTTAGTTCTATATAGTTGAAAAGGTGTCCCATTTAGAAAGGGGAGGTCCTCGGAAACAATTAGTTGACTTAAGGGAACTGAATCACATAACATAAATTGAACATAACCCAGTCCCCCTGGCCTTAAGATGTTGCTTTGAGCAGACATTAGTTTGTGTCCCATTTTATATCTAATTATCGTGATACTTGCTTGCATCTTTTGATCTTGGCCTTAATGATTTTTAGATACATGTATATAAATTTGTGTTATTCGTGTGGAGGAATCGTTAAACAGTGATCCTTTTTGGACTAATGCACTTATTTTTATCTTGGTTTTGTGCTTTTTATCTAACTATTGTTTTTTTAATGCTGCAATTGATTGAATACTGAGCATGTGATTTATTTACTTGTTTAAATGCCGCTGTTTTGGGTTAACTGGCATTCTGGTGAAGTTCATCTTTAAATGTATGAACAAAAGTGCTTTACTTAAAACTTGGCCATCCAGATTTGCTGTCTGCTGGTATTTTTTTGGTATTGGATTTTCTTACACGGGGTGTGGTTTGTTTTCTTTGGCAATGGTAGAATACTACTCAAAACCAGTTTCACCTTAACTTCAGATGCATATTCTGAGAGCTCTACCATGTCTCTCTTCATATGGTACAAGAATGGAAGTCTCAAGCCATTCAATCACAGGTATGCAAAAAGACCACGTCACGTGTGTACTTAGGGTAAGAGGACTTGATGGCCCTAGTGACACTACATATCTAGGCACCCCAAAATCAAATACACTAGTCACAAGGCTGACAAAAGACAGAGTGATGCTTATCTGACTCTAACTATACAATCACCTACAACTAAGACATTACCAGATCTACTGTCTCAGCCTTGCTGCTTTAAAGGCTTTGTCCTACCAACTGATTGACGAGGGCTTTCTGTATTGTCTGTGTATATTGTCTGTTACTATGACACTAAGTGTTGTCCTGTAAACCAAACCTTCATTTAGGAGGCCTTTGTTATTTAGGCAGGGCTTTTTTTTTTTTTTTTTTTTTTTTTTTTAAGTAACTTGGCATAAGAAAGCTTGTTGCCTTTTCCTGTGCCAAGGTGGGGAATGGTTATGTGAGGTGGGTCTCAGAAATCACATGCTTGGAAATGTGTACATTCTCTGAAGAGAGGTTAGCTTTCCAGGTTAATTTTCAGGGTTAGTAGATACTTGCATACCTCATGTATACAATAGCCTACAGCAAGAACTAAACAGTTTTACAGCAAGTATGAGGCAGATGCTCTTCGTGTTTCACTGTTGCAGTCATTACATTTGGGTTATCTGCTTGCAGTAGCCCTCAGTCGGCCTGATTAACAAAGTCTTGGGTCCTGCGTCGGTTGCTGTCCCTTCTTCCATGATGTCAGGTCATCAGGGGTATAAAACATGTAGCCGAAGCTATTACATCAGTCTTTCTTGCCGTGCGGTGCCCGAAGCAGAAGCAGTTAGCAAGTGCCGGTCGGCAGACTCCTGAAATTTTTGTTTTCGAGTTTCAGAACCGAAGTCTTCAACTAAAGCTAAGTATCCCGTTGGGGAAACTTTTTCTTGCTCCTTACTGATGTCAGTAAAAGTTAATAATTGCATTACTTGTGGAAAGTAAATACCTCACAAAGATTTTCATTCGTACTGCATTCCTTGCCTAGGCCCTGACCACAAAGTACCTTGCTGTCGGTTTTGTGCTTTATTTAAACAGCGCACTATCCATCATCGGTATATTTTCACCTCTAAATATTTCGGTTCTCGGTTTAATTATCCAGAAATGTCATCAGTTAGCCATCCGACTACCGGGATTCCGAAAAACCCCCCACAAAGATAGAGAGAGACAGGCCGTCAAGTTCCAAAGCTGCCGACGACGCTTCTCCTAAGCCAGTACCAGTTCGCCGGTACTCAGTGAGGTGCTTTCACAGCCTCTGATACCCGCTACTTCTGACTCACAGGCCTCTACTGAGACCCATTCGGAGTCCAGTATGCCGCGAGATGCTTCAACTGTGGAACTCACGGATGTCTCTACCTTGGATGGGCCCAGAGCCGCTGTGCAGGCACCGGCTTCTGAGGGTGCATTTTGGCCTATGGACTTGCATATTAAACAGACACCTCCTTCTTCATTTAGGCCAAAATCTTGAACCATGCCTAAGAAACTGACACCCAGGCAGGCCTAGCTCAGGCCTCTATGCCTAAAAAAACAAATTATAAAAATGGCTGAAGATCTTATAACTCTAATCAGGGGAAGCCAACCACACCCCTTCTAAGAGACCTAGGATTGAAGTTGTTTATGAATCTTCTGACCAGGATTGATTTTTCTGATTCTTCTGATGATCTGGATTTGCCCTTATCTACTTATGAGGATTCTGATGCAGAGGACTCTATTCCCTCTGCTTCCACTCCAGAGGATTTTTCTTTTAGTGAGACCTTACATACTCTAAGGGAGCATTTCCACTGGGAAAGCCAGGATTTTTCAGATTCAAAAAAGAAGCTTAGGGATTTCTTACTCATGCTTCAGCATAGGCCTTTAGCTAAATCACCTGTACTAGGACACTGTTGATGATGCCTTTCCAGAATCTAATCTGGCCCCTGATTCTTTGCCTCCTACTCCCAGAAAACCTGACAGATATTACAGGGTTCCCGATTCACACAAGTTCCTGTTTTAAAAATCCTACTGCGGATCTAGAGACTACTTCACAGGGACACAAGGGCATTAAGACTTCTACTGCTAAAAATCCTACCCACTCTGATAGAAACTCCAGGGTGCTGGATAGCTGGGGTAAGAAGGTTTACACTTCTGCAACCTTGGCCATTAGGGCTTTAA
This sequence comes from Protopterus annectens, assembly GCF_019279795.1. Classification (NCBI taxonomy): domain Eukaryota; kingdom Metazoa; phylum Chordata; order Ceratodontiformes; family Protopteridae; genus Protopterus; species Protopterus annectens. Next base: position 508,975,217 of record NC_056750.1, read on the forward strand.
ACTGCCAGTTTCATATGTTAAAATATCAGCAATATGTTATTGGATTGCTTAAACAGAAAATTATGTTGATTCCTGACTGTGCTGAAAATAAAGAATTACAGGATTTAATGCATTCTGCTGAACAGGTTGGAAAACATACTTTGCAATGTGGATTTAATTTATCATTAGAGGCCTCTTGCAGGGCTGCTGTTAATGGGTCTTGTGCTCATAAGGCATGCTTGGCTTCAGGAGCAATCTTTGCCTGATCATGTTAAAGCTAAATTGTTGGATGTTCCCTTAAATCAGGACTAACTGCTTGGCAACAAGGCTGAGGAAGTTCTTAAAAAAATGGAGGATAAAGCTAAATCTATGCAAACTGTTAAAGATTTCTTACAAGTTCAGCCTCCTAGATTTAGTAGGCACTGGCCCTCTAAAAATTGGTCCTTTCCAGCCAAACCCAAACATAGCAGAAACCCCAGGTTTCAGTCCCAAGGGACACACAAGACTAAGCAATGGGGGGTTTTCCACACCAAAATCTGGGAGTAGTAAGACTCCCCCCTATGAACTGTCTCAATGACTTGCTTTTAAAACGTCCAAGCACTTCCCAACTGAATGCACCTTTAGGCGGAAAGATTGGTCTGCATGATAAAAACTGGGAAGTTATTACCCAAGACAAATGGGTTTTAATTATAGTGTCCCAAGGATACAAATTTCACTTCCACACGTTACCAACACTAAGCAGGTGGCCAGATCTACCCCAAATCAGTGGGCAGAGGCCCAAAATCAAGTACTCACTCTCTCAAACATGGGGGCTGTTCAGTTGGTACCAGAAGAGGAAAAGGGACAAAGTTTCTATTCAAGACTTTTCCTGGTACCCAGAAAAGGCAATACATGGCGTCATATCCTGGACCTTTCTACTCTAAACACCTTTCTGGTGATTCCAAAATTCAAAATGCTGACCAGCTGCTTCCTATGCTAGACAAAGATGCATGGTTGGCAACACTACACTTAAAATAAGCATACCTGCACTTCCCTATCAGGGAGTCTTGCAGAAGATACCTACGCTTCAAAGCAGGCTACATGCACTATCAGTTCTCTGCACTGCCCTTTGGCTTATCTACTGCACCCAGGGTATTCACAAAGTGCCTAGCTCCAGTCATTGCATTTTGCAGGCAAAGAAATATTCAAATATACCCATACCTGGACGATTGTCTAATTCAGGCAGAAAGCAGAGATATTCTATTGAATCATCTCGCCTTTGTTCAAAGGGTACTGACTTACCTGGGGTTCACCATAAATGAAAAGAAATCACACCTGGTACCCTGTCAACAAATTATATTCCTGGGAGCAAGCTTGAATACAACTTCCCAGATGGCTTTCCTCACGCCAGAGAAACGGATTCATTTGACAGCCTACTTCAAACAAGTGGCCACAAAAACCCAGCTATCTGCAAAGCAAATACTGCAAGCCTTGGGGTTCATGGCCTCCTGCATTCTTCTAATTCCATATGCAAGGCTATATATGAGGAAACTACACTAGTATCTCAAAAGCCTATGGTGTCAACATTCACAGGATACAGAAGCAAGGATTCCTATCATACCTTGCCTACGCCTAGAGTTCTTTTGGTGGGCAGAGGCCTGCCACCAAAACAGGGGACTTCCATTCACATTACTCCCTGCCGCCCAAGTTCTAACAGACACATCTGACTATGCATGGGGGGGGGGGGGGGCTCATCTGGCAGGGAAGTGCATTCAGGGCAAATGGAACAAGTCAAATGCACCTGCACATAAATCAAAAGGAAATGTTAGCTGTACAGAATGCTGACAGCCTTCAAGGACCACATTCTTCCAGGACAACTAATGGTAAAGATGGGCAACACCACTGTCATGTGGTGCATAAACAAGCAGGGGGGTACTCATTCTTGCCCCCTCTGCAGACTAGCCATGGCATTGTGGGACACAGCTTTGAGCTACCAAGTGAATCTACAAGCTCAGTTCCTGCCAGGAAAACTAAATACACTGGCAGACGGACTAAGCAAAACCTCATGGACCCACACGAGTGGAAACTGGAACCACGGATTTTCAACATGTCGACAAGCAAATGGGGGAGCCCAGATATTGACCTGTTTACCTCCCCCCAGAACCATCAACTGGACAAATTTTGCACAAGGATTCCCCACAAGCTAGCTTGGAAAGTGGATGCTCTATCCTTCAGCTGGAAAAACCCATCAGTTTATGCCTTTCCTCCTCTGCCTCTGCTCTCCAAGGTACTACTAATGATCAAACAGGACAAGCCAAGAACGATTTTAATTGCACCAGACTGGCCTCGCCAACACTGGTACCCACTCTTGCGCAGTGTGTCACGCTTGGCTCCATGGCACCTGCCTCAGACTCCCTCCCTGTTGTCTCAGCAGGAGAACCAGATTCTGCACAATCAGCTGCAAACCCTGAACCTAGCAGCATGGCTAATTATCTAGTCTCTCCTTTACCATCCCTCAGTAAATCAGCGACGGATATCATTTTAGAGGCAAGGAGGCCTAGTACTAGAAAATCTTATGCAGCAAAATGGAAAAGATTTTGTGCTTGGGACCAATTTCAAGGAATGAATGCAGCAGTGCCCAGTTTACCTCAGATTCTACAATACTTGACTGAGATGCTTCATAAGGGCTTGTCCTTTTCTTCCATCAAAATTCATGCCACAGCCATTTCAGCTCATTATAGCACAGAGCCTCCCCCTCTTCTCTCACCCACTGCTCAAGCATCTCCACAGAGGGGCCAAAAATTTAAGCCCACCCAGGAGAGCTCCAATTCCAACCTGGGATCTTAACTTTGTCTTGGAGAAACTCACTCTTCCTCCTTTCGAGCCAGCTACTACTGCAGATTTAAATTTTCTTTCCTGGAAAATAGCCTTCCTTTTAGCAATCACTTCTGCAAGAATGGTATCTGAATTACAGGCCCTTATGGCAGTAGAACCTTTCATCATCTTTCATGCGGACAGGGTGTCCCTCAGAACCAATCCCTCCTTCATGCCCAAGGTGGTATCCAGTGTGGTTCATAATCAGTCCATTCATTTGTCTACCAACTTTCCTAACCCACAGAACAAAGGGGAATGGATACTGCACTCTTTAGATGTGCACAGACAGCTTAGATTACACTTGGACAGGAATAAACCTCGAAGGAAATCTGAGCAACTGATGGTGGCATTTGCTGCAGGGACAGAGGGGAAAGCTATTTCAAAACAAACCATTTCAAAATGGATAGGCCACTGCATTCATTTCTGCTATAAGCACTACGGAAAACCTATCCCACAGGGCATCAGACCCCATTCAACCAGGGCTGCAGCTACCTCTACAGCTTTTCTCAGGGGTGTCCCCTACTAGGGACATCCTAGAATCTGCTACCTGGAGTTCTGTACATACTTTCACCAAGCATCATTTGCCAATTTTCTCTAAATCCAGAGCTGGTTTTGCCACTGCAGTCTTGCAGGGCCTTATAGCTGGTCCTAATTCTATTTAAATTCCTCCTCCCAACCTTAGCTTTGGGAATCTACCCAAATGTAACAACTGCAACAGTGAAATACAAAGAACATAGTACAGTTGTGTACACTTACCATAAATGTAGATGTTCGAGTGTATTCACTGTTGCAGTC